>NW_025766914.1:600000-902500 GCF_003918875.1 Haliotis rubra
TGATCCTGGCACAGTCAGGCTGGTAAAGCTCATCATCAGCTCAGGGCCCTTGCCCCCTCTACCCGCTGCCCAGACAGTTAATGGGAAACGCTCCTAGGAAACGCTGCCTAGTCGAACCCTCCAAGACCTTTCCGGAGAATATGTAGACTCCCCAGCACTGCAGCCTTCTGCATTACCCAGAATGTCAGAAGGGCTGTTTTCCCGGTGGAGAACCCGGGAACTCTCCTGATTTGTGCCAAGAGATCAAGAGGTACCAAACCAAGGGCACCGAGAACAATGGGGAGTCTGACGACAGTGTACTTGGGATGCAAGCGAGACATTTCAAAGGCGAGGTCCGCATATTAGTCATGCTTTTCCTGAATCTTGCCAATCACATTGCTGTCAAAAAGGACAGAATATTCAATGATATAAATAAATTCACTGGCTTTATCAAAAAGGCCAACATAAGGTTTGTTGGCAGGAATTCTTCTTTTACAGATTAAAGATGAAAATGCAACAGGGAGGGTTCGGGTGATCATCAGCTAAGGGCACTTGCCCCCTCTACACGCAGCCCAGACAGCGGATGGGACTTCTCCAAGGAAACGCTGCCTAGTCGAACCCACCAAGAACTTCCCGGAGAATATGAAGGCTCCTCAACACTGCAGCCTTCTGCATTACCCAGAGTATCAGAAGGGCTTTATCAAAAAGGACAAGATCAGGTTTGTTAGCTGGAATTCTTCTGAGGCTGTATATGGACCTATTCCACAGAAGTTTGAAAGCATCATTTTCCATGACGCCCTGGACATGTTCAGGGTCGTACCATGGATGGACCTCGGAGTCAAAGCCACAGGCATGTCGGAGACGGTAGTAAAAGCAACGAGCCATGCCATCATGTCGTTTAAGATATGATGTTTGTGCCAAGGAAGGGCATCCACTGACAAGGTGTTGGACAGTCTCTGTGAATTCATTGCAAAGTCGACATTTCATATTGATATTTTCTTTAAGAATCACATTTAGGCGATTGCGAGTGGGAAGTGACTGGTCCTGAGCAGCAAAAAGAAAGCCCTCAGTTTCACATGATGCAATGGCTTCTCAGAAAGCTTCTCCACAAAAGACCGACTTTGAGCAGACTTGGTGAAGGACTTCACCTGGTTTACTCCCATCGCTGTACCGTCCAGCAGTACATCGCCATCAACAAAATCAACCTGAAATCTCAACCTTGGCACGCTTAACATAGCTGTGGAATTCCTTGCTTTCATCATGAGTCTTCACATGCATCACTAGAGGATCGTCCGATAAATAAATATGTGCAAAAGTACACAATAAAATTCTTTCATGAAGAGCCTCCACATTAAACAAACCCCGACCTCCAGAATTGATTGGCATCTATAAACGGTTAAGAGAGGAACGAGGGTGGTGGGCTCTGTTATCAGACATGATCCTTCTGGTCAGACGGTCAAGACTCTGGATGTCTTGTTTTGTCCAATCAACTACTCCAAAGGAATAGGAAAGGACTGGCACAGCATAAGTATTGGTGGCTTTGACTTTGTTTCGAGCATTTAGCTCTGAGATTTTCTTTAAACGAGATTTGTACTCGGCCCAAAGTTTGCCTTGAATCTGGGCATTCTGGAGCTTGTCTCGAACTTGCATTCCAAGATAGGTGTAGGCTTGATCTTCCACAAGATGCTCAATAACTCCTCCCCCTTGTAACTTGACCGATCCATCATTAACTACCTTGCCACGTTTCAAATGAAGAGTATTACATTTGCCGAGTCTAAATGTCATGCCGATATCATTAGAAAAGGACTCGACAAGGAGAACCTGCTCTTTCAAAATTGGAATCTCCTTTAGCAAGGAGCTCGATGTCATCCATGTAAAGGAGATGAGTTAGAGATGTTGGGGATCTGTGCTGAGGAGGTCCGGCATGGTAACCCTCCTCTTTATTGAGCAGGATTTAAAGACAGACAAAAAAGCAAAGGACTAAAAGAATTCCCCTGAAATATTCCCCTTCTGATTGGAATAGATTCTGAAGTCTGCACCTGCCCTTGCGAGTACATCTCAAGTTGAGTCGACCAGCAACTCATTAAAGACTTGAGTAAATCAAGTAGTCGCTCAGGGAGGTCAATACAAAGAAGAGACTTCAGAATCCATTCGTGAGGGACAGAGATTGCGGTGATATGGTTTAGCCTCTTCCAAAATCATTTTCTGTACAAGAAGTTGATCCTTGCACCCCCAACATCCCTTCCTTGCTCCCTTCTGCTCTCTGTTAATGATATTATTGGAAGAGCAGAAAGACGACACGAGGTTTGTCAAACACCCTGTGAATATTTTGTATTGTGTATTCAAACATGTGATAGGGCGGAAGTTTTTGGGATCAGTCAAGTCTCCTTTCTTGGGGAGAAGTATTGTGCGATCTTTGCAGAACCATGGAGGAACATCACCTGTGTCCACGAGAGTATTGAAACAGTGTAGTAATGGTGTTTGGACACAGGGGAACAGTTTCCAATACCGGTTTCGAATGTCATCAGGCCCTGGAGCTGTATTAGATTTGGACTTTTTTATAACACTTTTCAGGCAATCTGGTGAGATGTAACAGACAAACTACCTAGTTACCTTCTCATGCATTGCATGGTCATAATCACGGACCCATGGTGCCTCTAGGTTACAGTTGCCGGGTATAGCCCACAACTGTTTCCAGAACCTTTCATTGTCATCCATCGAAGGCCGTTTATCATGCTCACCATCACCCTTTGTTTTCAGTTGTCTGTAGAAGTTGGTTTTTTTATTATTATTAGTAGTAGTAGTAGTAGTAGTAGTAGTAGTAGTAGTAGTAGTATTGTAGAACATTCTCTCCTGTCCGTTTGTCTCCAAATGAGAATTATGAATTGAAATACAACATAGTCATAACTCAAAATCGGTAATTATCTATTGAATGACAATACGGCACTAGGTAGACATTAACATAAACAAACTCCATCGTCCTCATCACTGACAATCAGATCAGCAGACTCACCATGCAGAATATATGGTTGAAAAGTTTATGGACTTTGTGGCTCATGGTCAACAAGGTATAGTGGGTAAAGAGAGGCACACAGGTAGACAAACATGTAAACAACTGTCTCTTCACTCTGTGGGATACATACATATGGAGAATGATTCCACAAGAAGGCAATAGTTATCCAACCTTGTACATCAACCTTATTAATTGTGTAAACATCAGTTAACCTACCGTGCAACTTTACTACGTATATATAGTGCTTTGTTGAACATCACTTGCTTGATAACGCTGTTAGAACCTACACCGAAACGTAGCTCATATTGATAACAGATCTGTTAAACTGCCTGATGTACACATTGACACACATTGATGTAATACCGAATATGTGTATATGACTATGACTCAATATTTCAAATAAGGAAGGTGATTTCGTAAATGGATCGCTTCTGTCCAGTCCGAATGTGTATCATCAATGTGATATGTTTTAACCAAACAGTCTGGAAATGGTGCCACCCCTGGCGCAGTTTACTCTCTCCTTTACGCGAACAAAACGTATCGTCACGGATTGACAGTCATAAAATAAATGAAACTGTACAAAGTAATTGTGAAATTCATGTAAGATCCTTCGAAATAAAGAATAACATGACATGTTGCTTACATGATATGTTGCTTACCCTTTCTAGCGTTGATGGTGACGTATCTGATCTGGTGGAATAGAATGAACCATCAACATGCCCAAGTTATTGTACTGTTAGCCGACGTGCGTGCGCAGATCATTCATCTTACACAATATTGGGTTAACACAGTTCTATTCGGTCTACTGACCTTCAAGCGTGGTTCAACTAGTTCGATATTTTCATTTTTTTACATAAGTAAGGTTTAATAATGTCGAATATTATCAAATATATCATGAGATTGAATGTTAATTGAGGTGAGGTGAAATTGGGTTTAACGTCGTACTTGGGAATATTTCGCTCATATGACGACGTTTTTCAATTGCTCCAAATCACAATAAAAATGTTTCAAGCATATATGTTAGAACGTATTCAATAAATATCGACATTTTATAAATACGACATCGTCTTATAATGACACACAAAAAGAAGACATGTAGTTTGATGAAATAAGAGAGTCCGACATTCTACGCTACACAGTTAACTGTTGAAAGGTTACTGTGGGGTAGTCAAGTGGTTAAAGCGTTCGCTTGTCACGCCGAAGACTCGGGTTCGATTCCCCACATGGGTACAATGTGTGAAGCCCATTTCTGGTGTTCTCAGTCGGGAGATTGCTGTAACTTTGCAAAAGGTGGAGTAAAACTAAACTCACACTTGTTGAAAGGGAACCAGATAATCTCAAGTTATTGAAACTCAAACAAAACTGAAGATAGTAGATGTACAGTGACAGAGGACACGTCAACATATGAAACGTGGGAGAGCTATCTAAAGAGTGTATGCGTTGTTCTACACAAACTTAATTTCTCGACGATCGTTAAAGCAGTTGTGGGCGAAACTGGATGCAGGCGATAGTAACTGTCACGATTCAACAGGCGTACGGTAAAGTGATAGGGTTTCTCGTACCTTCAGACCCATTGAAGTCACACCACTTTACTGCATCACAAAGCACGCCTCCGTGGTATGGTCACAGACTACACTGGAACATTTAAACACGCGTTGATACCGCAATGATGAATTTATGGTTCTTGAACATAAAAATAATTAAATGTATATGTTGAACACTCGGTCAATGCGTACAGTCAGTTATTATGTGTAATTCCCATGAAAATCAGTGATCCAGATGAACATTACTTTTACACCAGCACATCTGTTCACAAAACAAGTGCGTTCAAGTGCGCGTCAGTAACCGTTAGTCAGTGTAACTGTAACTCATAACATGAGGGGTGACGGTGGCCTTCCAAGGACCCTCGTATGTATTAGAGCTGTTTCAGTCCAAAGATCTCTCAAGAGTGTACTGTAAATATAGATGTGCATCGCATAAATTAAATGTTTAGTTACTACGTTTTAAACGTCTGAAAGATCATTACCAACTGTTATGCTCAAAGTGTAATTTAGGATATGTTGAAGATTTATAAAATTTTATTTCCTTTTGTTATGTCCTCGTTATATGAGAAGTACAAAACTGTTTATACCACCATATTATTATAACAATCCACCCCATGATAAATTTGTCTCATTAATGTTAGCTACCAATTCTGTTCTTATAAAGAAGTCATTGTTCTCAAAAGAAATGTACCATGTTAAGTAGTCTTGCATTATGTATCAATATATCTTGCGAATTGTATGCTTTTTCTATCTTAGCACTATGGGCCATGAGGCTCAAATGCAAAAATAAACTTAACACTCTTAAAACTATCCGTATTTTTGCACGCATTCCCAATCATACCTTTATCCCATTAACCTGATGTTGTAGAAAATGCACGGAGCATCCAGAGGTGTCCGTGTCAGAGTCAGTCCAGATTTGTTGTTTTCGATCTCAGACAGATTTTTGCGAATACCATGGGCCTATGGATGCAATAGTCCAAGTTGTGATGTCACAATATATTGCCTACTCCAGAAGTTTCTTTGTTGCAATATGGGCTACGTGCTGACATAAACATCAACGGACAAGTGTAAACGATACCTTGGATACAGATCTTAGGGCAAAGAAAAAGGTTTGATACCTCCGAAATTGCCTGTGAAGAATGGCAGCCCTTAGGCACCCAGGGAATCTTTGAGAATGGTTTCGAATCCGCGAGAGTAAGTGAGATGTGTTTCTAGGTTCATCAACACCATACCCTTGCTAGAGTCGCCAAAGTGGTACACGTCTGAGACCTGTATTACTTCGGGCTTTGTTCCCATGTTGAGCTGACAAGCCCTTATACAACTGGAATACTGTTAAAAAGGCGTTGAAGCCTAGTCACACTCTCATTATGTGTGCAGTACAACCATATGCTTAGTTCAGGTTTAATCAGTCTTGAATATATATTGTCACTCGCTTCAACGAAATTTGTGTCTAGATACATCTACATCTAACTCAGACCTCAGACTAGTCTAAAATTCAAAACCGCCTCCGTGGTGTAGTGGTTAGAGCGTCCGCCCGGAGAGCGGAAGGTTGCGGGTTCGATCCCCGACCGCGTCATACCAAAGACGTCAAAATATGGTACTTGTTGCTCCCTGTCTGGCGCTCGGTATTAATGGGTACAACAAGGACTGGTCAGCTCGGAGTCAGTATAATGTGTCTGAGTGGGGTATTCATGCTTCACTGCGGCATGGTATATCAGTGAGCTAGCACTATAAAAGCAACTTAAGTCTGGGCTAGCACAAGCAGCCACACATACAAACGCATGCACGTCGTCACATGAGCGAAATATTCTTAAGTACGACGCTAAACCCCATTTCACCTCACTTCAGAACCGAAAGATCTATATCTATATAAAGCGTAACAGGCACTTTTCAGTACGGACTGAATCATCTGGCAGCTAACATTGGGTGGTTTTGTGTGGGTTTTTTATGTACTCCCCGTAATTGTAACTGATAATATGTTTTAATATCTAGTGTTGTCTTTTTTACATGATGACGCATGCTGAATGCGACCGCGCGTATTTTCAAGCGGTTTTCATCTGGGGTTGGTCTGTTTAGTTTCCTGTACTTGGAAAAGGGGCTGACTGAGGTGGTCACATTTTACATTGTATTGCCAGACTATGCACACATATACATGTAATAGCTGCTTGTAGCTTCGTTCATTTTGTTTTCAAACTATAACGTTACTATAGATATCTGTGGGAAAATATTTGGTTTTGTGTAACATTTAGGCTGTAAAATGATCGAGTCTGGACCAAACCTTTGATTGGATTCATGCAGTGGACTTAAGAGCTGTTTTAGGATTGTCTAACTGCTTTTCTTACTTTAGTTTTTTGTATTTGCTTCCATGTGATATTTGCATATATATGAACTATTATTCTTACGCAATGTAACGCAAAATGTATATATTATACCTCTCTCTGTGTCTCTAGAAAAAACACACGAATGACTAAGTATGTACATACTAATGATGTTCATGTCTGTCTGCTCGACCGAAACAGCAATGAAAACCATCTCATATTTCAACACTACTGGAACAAAAACGAAGAGAGTATTCATGTGCTTCGAACGTAACGAGTTCGAAAGTAACGTAGCAATTTTTCTCTACTGATACGCGATTGGGCGGCTGTGCATGTGTTAAAAACTACGTTTTAAAAATTCAAAGCCAGTGAAAGTTTGGTCTCGAGTATCTGCCGCATCAGCGTACCAAGAAGAAAATACGCTGCTGGAACGTTGTGTGTTTTTAATAAGAATGTTTAGGGTCGAATTAAAAAAACAACCAATGTCTCGTTTTACAGATGTAGCTGAGAACATATTTTGTCTGCAAACAAATGCAAAACTGTGCTCGAATGATTATGGTTCACGGTTACACTATCAATATTTCATCAAAGGACTTTAATCTATACACATACGTGGTATTTCAGTGTTTTCATTATTTGCCATAGAAGCGGGTTAGCGGTGAAGACATATAATATTAAAGAAGTAGTGATATTCAATATTTACAGCTATTGATATTTTATATTTTTCTTTAATGAGATGAAGAGATTATATCAAGAGTGGCTGTCAAAACGGATATAACTTATTTTATATTATGCTTGAAAACGGTGAAAGAGTCTACACCGAAATGTCGCTCTATGCAATATGCAAGACGTTATTATCCATAAAGGCCTACGCTTTATAACATATTTAACGAGAGCAGGCGAGTTAGATACTTTTGAATCGAGTTGCAAGTACAGTAATCTGTTTTTACATACCATCAAATCGGATAATTTTAGAATTTACTTCCTGCAAGCATAAAATATGCGTGTGACATCGTTTGGTGGTGTCGCTCGAAACAGTTGTCGTCATCGAAAGACTGTTTGGATGTCTTTGGACATTGGGGATCGGTACTTGTGTAAAGGTTTACGTTGAATACTACCCCATAGACCGTAGACAAAAATACTGAGAGTTTTAATTAAAGGTCACATGCAACGTAAAACACAACTTTGCAGATTCTGATACCTTTCGGTATCGAAACAAATCATCAAAAATGCAAATTCAACTTATAAAGTTGAAAAATAACGCCATGAAAAAACCGCGCGAAATCGAAGTTCAAACGATTGACTAATTTTCCCCAGACGTTTCGGGGGAAAACTGGTTTCAACAGCTGGGCTGCGCTCATAACACGTGCGCAGTGAAATAGGTTCGCGCAACTTGGAAGCGGGCTGTCCGGTGAATACTCGGTGAAGGCTTTCGTGTGAGCTATTTTCCTAATGTTTTGTTGATATCTCACAGGCGCGAGCTTTTTATATGTTATGACAGTAAATAAACTGTTTATATAATTTCATTTGTCTATTTCACCACACGTTCTTCTTACCGAGTCACTTTCTCAGTTCGATACTTAAAAGCAATGTCATTATTTAGCGTTGACAGAATTTCTAACTGTGATATAGATATGTCGTTGTCACAGACAAAACTCAATGTCTTGCTTTATTGACACCTGTGTGTCTGCCTGCCTGTCTGCTAATGACAATATTCAATACACAACTGCGATCACTGACCACATGCAATTTGAACTTAACACCAATCAGGCTATACACCATAAACAAAACGCATTTATTTATGGTCCGAGTTCGGTCTCTGTCACATTATGTAATTACACAGACAGGCAGGTGTGATGCTTGAACACATGACATGTTATGATGTCTGTTGATTGCAAAATGTTATACACAAAAAAATGAGCATGTATTTACAAAACCCAACATCTCTAAAAATACACACACAATGAGCCGTGAAGGCATCTGCAAATGAACCAGCCGTTACACTTGAGTGCACACACACCCGCTCTGACTGGGTTCGGTATTCCGGCTGCTTCGTTTCTTGGGAAGTAAACCCAAGTACACAATATTGCACTTTTGATTTGCGATTGTACGCTTATTATTTTGTTTATATGTTTTTTCATAACCAGCAATGTATATTATATGTCATGAATAAGTGATAATTGTGTTTTAATTATGTTTGATTTTTTTTGGTTGCATGTGACCTTTAAGTAAATCATTCACGGGCTCACACTTAAGTTTATTACCAGTTTTCTCACGTGGGTGTCAGACACACGGAGATGTGAGAAACATAGTTTATCAGTGTAACAGATATGCATTTGTCGTTTGACGTCAGGTTTCCATAGATTTTGTCAGATGATTGGCCAGAACGACCTACTTTCCATCACGTCGTTTACCATGAAATGTCAAGTCATTAAGATCGCGTAAATCCTCCTCTATTCTCAGGACAATCCCGGATTCGACTCCTGAGCAAACGCCCAAAGTCACCATGGTCCACTCCATCCTATTTGTCCTGCTGGACAGCACCTAGTTCGTTGAGAATAGTCAGTAGTTGTTGGCGGCGAGGTCCAACCTAGGACATCCCAAACATGTTCTTACTGCTTATAAAACCCCTCTCCAACAATATCTACAATAAGAAATTTCAGCTCAAGCAATGATTGGAAACAGACACAGAGGAAGATTGATAGTTAAGGTGAAATATTATAACACAAAAAGTACAGAGGAAGAAAACTACTGGAATCGCTTTAAATTTATATACAGATTTACATTTTATAACATCATTTTATTTTAATGATTAGTCAGATCTGCAGTCCCGTTTAAAAGAACAGATAATGTAATAACAGAATTACAATCACAGACATCTTGAATAACTTTAAACACGATTTTGCTATGCTGATTGTGTAATGAACACTCTAAATATAATCATGGAAATTTTCGCATGGATTACCGCATGCGCAGAATGCATTTGTGATTAGCTCTACTCTGTTCAGATTGTAAATTAATCTGCTAGACCTATGGCGTATTTGCGTATGTAGCATGTGGAGTTTTGTAACACCGTAAGGAAAGTATAGTGGAGCAGAGTTGCAGCTTCCATCAGGACTCTGTCCAGTTGCAAACTTAGTTCTTTCCGCAACCATCCCAGACTTTGCATGTGTACTCAAAGTGAGGTATCATGGAAACTATGTAACTTATTAGAAGCATAATTATTTATATTAAGCAGCTATTTAAGTTTTCTCACTGAGTATCATTTTCGAGGTTTTGAAAACAATGTCAGATACAAGGGAAGACCATTTGCAGTTCGATGAAAGTATTATCCCTAAATGTTTTTAATTTTCTGATGTTTTAATAATTGTATCGTCAAACAATAAAAATATCATCTTTGAATGTGAAAAATAATATCTGGATTGTAGGATATCAACCACTTATTTGCCCAGTCATTTACTAGTGCTCTTCTGAGATTTTCGTTTAATGAGGTTTCAGTTCTGTTAAGATTTTCGAAAGTCTTGCCGTCATCAGTAAATAGCCGAGATATGCAGTGTAGATCATTAGCAATATCATTTTATGAACAATGAACAGAAACGGCACAACACTGATCCAAGAGGGGCGCCAGCTTGGGGTAACCTTGGTTTAGACGGTGCTCCATTGACAAAGACTTTTTGATTATATGTGTAATTAAATAATCACTCTAATAACCTACCTCTAATACCATTTCAATTTATGTTTAAGGAATCTGTGCCAAACTCGTTCAAAAGCCTTAAAACAATATTGGTCTTTATCGTCTAGAATTTGACATATTTGATGATATATGTCGAATCCTTGTTGGCAGGTGAATTCCCAGCTTGGTATTTGTACAATAGTTTGTTCTGGTCAAAATAGTTAGATATATGCTTGTTTCAGGCAATGATGGACTGCCACAGAATATATTTTCGGTAATCAATGGTAACCAGGTCTCTTGTACGCTCATCTGAGCAAGGCAACAAATCTGAGGAGCTGCAGCGACAGTGTCAAGACAATCGGTTCCTTCACACTTAACATTCTTATCACAGAACATCGAGGTCAAAGGAAAATCTATGTCAGCGCTATGGTTGTGCACTGAATTCCACTAAACGACAGGAAAACTACAGGCGTGGTGCAAATTTGCCAGAACATACTGAACTTATCATTTTGCTTTAACTCTGTTTACAGTGGACATGGATGTTTAATATGTTGCAACGGAAGGTGGGCTGCCCTGCTTCCACGACCACAGTGGACAACCACGTCGAACAAAGTCGCGAACACGAGCATCCCCAATATCCAACAAAAGAAATAATGTGTATAACTGAGCCAAATTACATGCTGTCACTGCTTATCATTCATTGAAAATATGCAAATCAAAGATCTTATGTATTATAGCATATTCGTCAGTCCTAAAATTAGTCCTTTTAGTAAACAAGAAATGGGATTATTACATAAGGCTTTAAATAATTACTGTTAATTACCAGAAACGCTCAGAAATAATTATTTTGAAGTATCTCTTTATTCGGGAATGAATTAGCATTAACATTTCATACCCATTTTGTGCATGTTTCGTTTCGCTAACTTCCTGGTTTTAATTTTCAATTGACCAAAATGACGACATACATGCTGTGAAATTATAGCAGAGAATAAGCGTCATGGCCGTCGACGAATTATTGATTTTATGACTTTCAACACGCGAAATATATTTTATGTGCGCTTAACTGCCTATTTTCAACAACCCGTTTGCTCTTAATGTGTCCGAAAATGCAGGCATGGTCAGGTTTGAACTCAACAGATGTGATAGACTAACATATTATACATGAAAATAAGATTTTTGGAATTACAATGAAATACAATAAAAAGGAGTCCAGGTACTTTCTTCATTTTCTGAAACTGTGGTAATCGAGACTTGACATACATTATAGGCTATGTCCGTTTTGACAGTGTAACGACAGAGAACCGCATCGTTACGGACGTTGCTCAAAAGATACTGACTGACTGACTGAGTTTGGATTTACGCCGCTTTTAGCAATATTCCAGCAACATCACGGCGGGGGACACCAGAAATGGGCTTCACACATTGTACCGATGTGGGGATTCGAACCCGGGTCTTCGGCGTGACGAGCCAACGCTTTAACCACTAGGCTACCCCACCGCCCCCACTCAAAAGATAAGCCGACGCGACGTGATGTAGCTTAATGGTTAAAAAGCGGCGTTAAACCACACGAGTTTATTCATTTCAGTTTCAAATATGCCATCCACATCTCCTGGAGTGAGTGAGTTACGATCTGAACTCAGCAGATGTGATAGACTAACATATTATACATGAAAATAAGATTTTTGGAATTACAATGAAATACAATAAAAAGGAGTCCAGGTACTTTCTTCATTTTCTGAAACTGTGGTAATCGAGACTTGACATACATTATAGGCTATGTCCGTTTTGACAGTGTAACGACAGAGAACCGCATCGTTACGGACGTTGCTCAAAAGATACTGACTGACTGACTGAGTTTGGATTTACGCCGCTTTTAGCAATATTCCAGCAACATCACAGCGGGGGACACCAGAAATGGGCTTCACACATTGTACCCATGTGGGGATTTGAACCCGGGTCTTCGACGTGACGAGCGAACGCTTTAACCACTAGGCTATCCCACCGCCCCCGCTCAAAAGATAAGCTGACGCGACGTGATGTAGCTTAATGGTTAAAAAGCGGCGTTAAACAACACGAGTTTATTCATTTCAGTTTCAAATATGCCATCCACATCTCCTGGAGTGAGTGAGTTACGATTTTAAGTCACATCGGCAATATTTCAGCCATATCATGACTAAATCATGTCATAGATTTATAATAACTGAAAGTAAAGTTTAAACATCTGTCAACGTACATTTGAAGACTATGGCCATAAAACAACTAGACTATCACAGATATAAATTTAAAACTAGTAATTGAATCTAAAATACTTTCACTATAGAAGATGATACAACATAAAACCGGGCTGTAGATCACCAACAACTGAAGGTATATCACTATACTAGGGACCATGGGGACTTACAGTATCTTTGCTACCTGTAAGGACCCTAGCTGGATTTACACCATCCCTTCAGTCGCTGGCGATTGTAATCAAATTTTGCCAAAATTAAAATCACAAAAATACTACGTTTAAAAACTCCTGGTAAGTTTAAATTTATTTTAAAAGTTTTGGGACTTGCGTACCCTCTCAGGAGGACAATAATTTTACAGTACTTTAACCCCCTTTGAGGATAGAGCCCTGAACAATCTCAGTTGATAATCTAAACTACCAATTATAAAACATTTATCTATTTACAACACATATCAAAAACTATATAACAGTTTTATTTCTTTTAAAAAGCAATTATTAAATGATAATTAACATGATGAAAAAGATCCCTCACTGTTTTGATATTGAAATATTGCTCCTGGAGTGAGTGAGTGAGTGAGTTAGTTACGTTTTACGCCGCTTTGAGAAATATTCCAGCAATATCACGGCGGGGGATACCAGAAATGGGCTTCACACATTGTACCCATGGTGGGAATCGAACCCGGGTCTTCGGCGTGACGCGCGAACACTTTAAACATTGGGCTATCCCACCGCCCCACAGCTCCTGGAAGAAGTAAGACTTGGATCAGCAGAATGCATAGCTTGTTTTTCAGTTACATACAGGACGTCGTAATACCACTGAACTGCTACGTTAAGAAAATAGGAAATAGGACACCCAGATTGAAACCTGGATTGTCAGTGCAACAACATACAAAAAAGACGACAAACGTGCGTTGTTTGGAACACTGAACAATGCAGTTTAGTTATTAGCTTACAAAAAATGATATTCTAGTCATTAACTGTCCTTTATGTCTTTATGCAGCAAAAATGAATTTATTAATGTTTGAAGATGAAGCGTAAACAGCCACAGTCTGGCTGAAATAGTGCAGATGTCACTCTGGCAGCTCAAAAGAACTTCAAATGGAAATTATGGTGGCCCAGTTTATTGGTGTATAGCCTTCAGAGCCAAGTTATGGTATATTCACGCTGCATATACCGGTGTTTCAAAATTATGTTACCAAAGTCAAAATGTGAAACAATAAGTTTCAAATGATTTGAATTCTTTTACAGAGAAAATGGTACATTGTTTACTTCGAGGTTAACAGGAAAGAATACTTTTCAGTCCACAAGGTGTAAAAGACAAAATCTGAGTCTGGGCAAAGAGAAAATTAGAGACTGAAGATATGAGCACCAAAAAGAGCACAAATGAGCACAAACTGTATCACGGATTTGACTCCACGATAGTCGACCCTAGTGACTGAATAGGATCTTATTCTCATAAGTCATACAAAATGATATAGAGAACATGAATATAGTTGCACACTGTACCGAATGGTTGATGCATTATGGATTAATGTGGTATTAATGTATAATTACAGCAGGGATAATCCGATTTCATAAGAGATATAATTTAATCAATTTTAGGGTTATTACAAAAGTAACTGGGGAGTGTACTTTTTTACATTACCAGTGGATGTACATGATAACATGATATGAAATTCGTCACATATAATATGGTATTTACAAATTGCACATATCGTATTTGCCATGTTTATATTAGACAATGTACCATTTTTACACTGCCTCCTGAAAAGATTACAATTTTGGTTATGTCTAAGTTAGCTTTAGGTTTCAACAATGTACAATCTGTTGAGAAATTGCCTAAGTTTAATTGTACTTAATTGCCTAAGCGTAAGCACTCTCTGATAACAAAACAGTGTCATCTGCAAACATAGTGCTAATAGTTTAACACACATGCCAAGCTGGTCCTCAATAAAACAATTTACAATACCAAGTAAATTTACGTTATATTATCATTAAAAAGACTTCACGGTCATTAAGATGGAGAGAAAATAAGAAAGGGGATACATATTTTCCCTGACAAACGCGAAACTTACGGTAGAAGAGTGGTGAAGTAGTAATTACCCAACTTTACGCAGGATTTAATTTGTTGACACGTATTGTAAATGATATGAAAACAGTCCTTACATATACTACCTTTAATCATTTCAACCCATAAAACATTTCTTTTCCAAACAGTATTACAGGCCTTACTAAGATCAGTAAATATAATAGACATGGTCGGCAGTAGAACAAAGCTTTATGCATGGAAGCCGTCTTGTGCTCTACTTATAAGTTCAATGGATTGGTTTGTAATCTCTGCAATATATTGTAAGTAAAACTTTGCCCAAGGAGCTTACAATAGTGACTGTTTTCGACAAAAAGCCTAACAACCAGGAAATGATGCTGACCAAGATGCCAGGCAGCGCTTCGGCAGCTTTGCCAGCCAGTTTAGCCAGGGCCTCGCCGAGAGATTTCAAATATTTTTTTATCCAGTCTCTGACGTCGCCTGATGATGATGATGATGATGATGATGGGCTTGGTAGTGTTGGGCTTGATGTGCCGTCGCCTCCTCCCGTCAGCGATACGACCAGGGTCGATATGATGAAGCCCAAAGCCTTCAGAACGCTGGCGATGGTGATCCCTTGTTCCCGGAACAGGGTTCGGATCCTGTTGGCCAACGTGGTGTCCTCGTTCAAGACTCGGTTGATGGTTTCGTACACACGGCTGATCTTAGATCAAAGGGCTTCCGGTTGGAGGAAGCGGCTTCCAATCGGGTCCGTCTCTCGTCTTCCAGATCGCGCAATCTCTTCTCGATGGTGTTTTTCGTGGCTTCGTCATTGTCCACGATCCTGAGTTTTCTTTTCTCACGAGCGATGTGCTTGTCTATTTCGTTCTGTTTACCCATGTTGTTCACGAGTTCTCCGCGCACGTTTTTCAAGGCTTCGTCTAGGCCACTAAGTTCCCTAAGGGGAAATTCGAAAACGGGTAAGGGTTCGTCCCAGTACTGGGTCAATAATTTTTTTATTTTGTCCGATGCTTCTTTGGCATGATGAGGCACTTCTCTCGGATCGGCGCTGGCACCGAGTTCGGTTCTTACTTTTTGCAGATCTCGGACGACCTTTGGCGGAAGTTTGGGTCGTGACTACCACCACGGCGACTGGCAAGTGTAGACAGGGCGAGCGGTTTTCTCGTGTGTTTGTTCATGAGATCGACCTCCGGATGGGCTTTCAATCGCATCGTCCTTCGTTGTCGATTTTGAACTTCAGATAGTCGCGACCCAATGGTTCGATGTTATTTTTATCGCACTTTAGGGCATCGTAATAATCGTCCACGGTCTGCTTTAAAAGTTTGTTGCCCATGGTGTCGCCCATGAACGAGGTGTCTTCTGCTGCGTCGTCGTTCAGCAGAGGCTGGACGTCGAAATCATCCATCTGAATATCGTCAGCCATTATTTTTTTATATATTAAACTTATAATATAGTTTCAATATAAACAATGTCGCAATACGGACGAAAGCTAGATCCTTTTCAAAGATCGAGAGAGCCGCTCGGTGTCAAAGCCGTGCGTCAGTCTGTGACCATCACCAACAATCCGAGCACGATCGATCAAAACCAAACGCTGCTGGTTCGATTCCCAAACCTGGGCACGAACGACGTCATCGTCCGGGCACTGCTCGACTGTCTTTTCACATCACTTTGGAGTCCACGAACGACAAACGCACAATCGTGCACAACCTGGGTCGCGCCATCATCAAGAAAACCACCATCAAAACCAGCGGGAACGAGGTGCTGAGCATTGACGACAGCAACATGTTTTTCACTTACACCAACCTGTGGAGAACCGAGAACGAACGCAATAACATGTTGTGTCAAGGACTTTGTTGGGATAACTGCGGTGCGAACGACATACGTGTGGGAAAAGCTTACACGCAAGACAAGGCGTGGCGTACAGAAACCAGTTTTGCATACTGCTCGACTTCGAGCTGCTCGAGGGGCCGTTTTACCAGGCCACGCTGGGCGACCGGTTGGAATACAAACTCACGTTCAACGACTACGGCAAAGTTATCTTCACGCCGGACGTCACCGAGGCCAGCTACGTTGTCAATAACATCTTGCTATAGGTTCGACATGGTCGTGAACCAGGAACTGGCCCGGCAGATTCGCAACCAGTACTCGGGAAAGCTGTCCATCCTGTACAATAGCGTGCTGCAGCACCGGACGATCATCAAGGACAAGAGCGACACGTTAAGGAACATCAACCTGAACTTGCCGGTTCGATCGATAAAAGCCATCTTTATCATTCCCGTGGCAGAATACGAGCCGTTTCGAAGAAACAGCAAACTCAATTGGAATCCCGAGATAACGAAAGTTGGCGTGCCCAACCAGCTGTTCAGCTAAGGCATGCAAGCTCATCAGCAGTGGGACGAGATAAGAAAACTACCGGCCATCAAGCCGCACCCACCGGAAGTCAACGACGATGTCAAAGAACTGGGTTTACCCTACGTTACGATTGGTGATTACCACGATAAACATTACACGCTGTGGTTGGACATGCGATCAACTGACGACAACAGACTGCATGGCAGCGGACGCCGCATTGACAACGGCAGCGAGGGGATCACCATCCAAATCACCAAAAAGGCGCAAAATCCGGCCGGCAAGTTAAATTTATATTTGTACGTGATTATGGACGCGCAACTCAATATAGACAATGGAAGATTCGTGCAAGCCATTTATTGATTTACCTCGTGCTCCGCACTGCACCATCATGTGCGGTCAGTAGGGGTGCAGCAAGACGGCATTCGTACTGGACATGCTGGAAGGATACTATCGTGACGTCTTTGACCACATCATCATTCTCTGCCCCACTTTACGGGTGAACAAGACGTACATGTAGAGACCGTGGGTGATGACGGACCCGGACGTGCACAAAATCGATTCAGGAATTCGTCTGCAGTATTACATGCCTTCTTCGGAACAGAAAGACCGGGACCTGAATTTCGTGGCGCTGGGCTTAGCCGCGACGGTGTTGATCGCCAAACAATTAGACTAACCAAAACCTGCGGCAGGAAATGCACCACCGAATATTGCTGCATACACATGATGTCCATCCGAAAAGGTTTCGTGAATTACACGTGCGAAAAATGTGCGGCGTGGTTGTGAAATGGCATTATCGCTGTTGCAAAGCCCATGGAGCGGACATGGTCCGAGGTCATCTCATCTACTGGACGAAAAGAGACTATCTCAACGAACGCAACCGACTGCTCAGAATAAAAATCTGACGTAGTGGAAAAAAAAGTACAACGGAGGTACATGCACAAATTTCCGTGAAAATTTGTGTAATATTTTAGGAAATAATCATTTTTTTTTTTTTAAAATCCGGTGAAAGGCTAACTATCCAATGTATTGACTGGGTTGCTAACATTTAATAGCGAGATTTCGCATCTGAATACAGCAAAAATCAAACCTATTAGAGATTTGACTTCGCATCTGAACATAGAGAAAAACCCTATTAGAGATTTGACTTCGCATTTGAATATAGCGAAAATCAAATCTTATTAGAGATTTGACTTCGCATCTGGATATAATTATTTTTCATTTAAAAAAAAAGTTTTCACACATGGATATAGCAACGATGATTACCGTTCGAGAACTGAAAAGGATTGCTAAAGAACGTGGAGTGATCGGTTACTCCCGTTTGAGGAAACCTCAGCTGTTGAGATTGCTCGGCACAAAACCCGTCGACGAACAACCTCCCACCCCCACGGTGAAACAACTCAAACTCCAAGTGAAGGAACGTGGGCTCAGAGGTTATTCAAGCATGGGGAAAGCCGACCTCGTCGAACTGCTTGAGGAACACAAACCCGTCGAACTACGGTTCGCGCGGACGAAGCACGCCATAGGTAAGTATCTGAGAGGCTGGAGGCTGGACGTCAACAAAAACATGGACGTCGACAGCATCAAACTGCTGGTTTGAGGAACTTAACGATCTGGGAAGACTCAAATTTCAACTCACTGTGAAAATGTCTCCTTGTAGCACCGAGGACATCCAGCCTTATTTCAGAGGCAAGCAAGAAGTCGTGACACAACCCGAATCAATCGACGTGTCCATCAACACCTCGTTGCAAAAAATACGAGAATCCCTGGAAAGCTACCCGCACATGGGTTTTGGTTGGGTCGTGGGAAGGATCGACACGGTCTATCTGGACGTAGCAAACTACATGCCATTCAAAGGCGGATCATACCTGGACTTTCCACCATACTACAAGAAAAAACAAGCCATGGTCAACGTCAAAAACAAAGGCGACGATTCCGGTCCCACTCCCATCTCCCAGATCGTCAAAATCGAAAAACAGAATAAACACATATTCATCAATCTCTTCAGACACGAAGGGAACACAATGATCATGCACAGGATCAGCCCCCTACCGAACGGACGCAAGACGATCAATTTATTCAAGATCCAGCGTGGCGACAAGTATCACTACGTGGATAAAAAGTTTCAGCAGACTGTTGTACGATCAATAGAAATATGACGGGAAAAAACACTTCTGCAAACGGTGCTTGCATGGCTTCACGCGAGCCAACCTGCTGGAAGCGCACCGGGAGGATTGCCGAGGCGTGGGAGAGACGGCCGTCCGAATCGACATGCCCGACGAAAACGACAACATCTTGAAATTCGTCAACCACAATCATCAAATGCCCATGCCATACGTCATCTACGCCGACTTCGAAGCCCTCATCAAAACCGTCGACACTGTCGCTCTGTCCCCGGAAAAAAGTTTCACACACATAATGCAAGAACACGAAACCAGCGGATTTGGGTACATGGTCGTTCGATACGACGGACAAACGAACGCTCTCGTGTCTACCGAGGTCCCGATTTCTCACGTGTTTGCAAAACGAAGAGAAAATCATCAGGAAGCAGTTGTACACCATCGTCCCCACCCCGGACGATTACGGGCACACCCTCAACATGTGGGACAAACTGGGCTGCAAGAGTTTGGGCGACTACCACAACCTGTACTTGAAAACCGACGTGCTGCTGCTGGCCGACATGTTCGAGATATTCAGAAAAACGTGCTCGAAACAGTACGGCCTAGACCTCGCGTGGTATTTTTCATCCCCCGGTCTCTCTTGGGACGACTTGTTGAAAAGACTGGCGTGGAACTGAAACTACTGACGGATTACGACATGCACCTGTTCGTAGAGAAAGGTCCATGACCTCCAAACGCTACTCCAAAGCCAACAACAAGTACGTTCCAGGTCACGACTCGAGCAAACCGACCAAATTCATCCTCTATCTCGACGCCAACAACCGGTACGGCTGGGCCATGAGTCAGTATCTACCCACCCGTGATTCGAATGGGTCTTATCTGATATAGACGTCAATAGTATCGCGCCTGATTCGAACAAAGGCTGCGTACTCGAAGTGGACTGGGACTATCTCGCAGAACTACACGAATTGCACAACAGCTATCCGCTAGCTCCCGAACGATTAACTGTGAACCCAGACTGGATGTCTGAATATCAACAAAACTTGCTGGGAAAAAAATAAGCCGGCTAACGTCGAAAAACTCCTACGAAACTTGATGAACAAGAAAAAATACATGGTTCACTATCATAACCTGCAGCTGTACTTGTCACTTGGAATGAAACTCATGAAAGTTCACAGGGTGCTCGAGTTCGATAAAAGTCCGTGGATGGAGCCCTACATCAGAATGAACACGAACACTGGCCACCAGCGATTTCGAGAAAAACTTGTACAAACTCATGAACAATTCCGTGTTCGGCAAGATGATGGAGAATTTGAGAAAACGCGTTAATGTGCAACTGGTCAGGAAACTCAGGAAACTGATAGCCAGCCCGGCATACAACCGAAGCAAGCTATTGGATGACGACTTGGCAGCGCTACACATGAACAAATTCAACCGGATTGTTTACGTGGGGATGAGCATCCGCAACTTATCCAAACACTTGATGTACGACTTTTACTACAACGAGTTGAAAAAGGAGTAAGGCGACAAGTGCGAAGTGCTGTACACAGACACGGATTCGCTGCTGATGGAAATTCACACCGAGGACGTGTACGAGGACATGGCTGATAATAGCCATTTGTACGACGCCAGCGACTACCCGAAAGACCATCCTTTACACAGCCAAGTCAACAAAAAAGTGCTCGGCAAGATGAAGGACGAATGCGTGGGCATGCCGATCGAGGAAAACATCGGCTTGAGACCAAAGATGTATTCAATCAAAAAAGCAGACGACGACGAAATCAGAAAGGCGAAAGGCGTGAGAAAACACATCAAGCACGCCAGATTTAAGGAAGCCCTGTTCAAGAATAAAACGTTCAAACACCAAATGAACATGTTGAGAAGTGACGGACACAAGATATACGGACTGAGAATCAATGAGAGGATGCTGACTCCCATGGACACGAAACGATGGATCGCCATCGACGAAGTCACCACCTACGCGTACGAACACACGCACATATGAAATAATTAAAACGCACACAATACATACATAATGGAGAAAAATTTTACAGCCCACGCGGATACTGGTAAGGCGCAGACACGATCCCAAAACTCGCAAAAGCCGTTAAAGTCTCGGAAGACGTCGCCAAAGCTTGGCTTAAAAAACAAGCTATCTGGCAAGTTTACCTTCCAGCGCCTTGGTACATCCTGAGAAGAAAATTCGACATTTCAACGCCGAATGGCGTGCATCAAGCCGACCTCCTGTTTCTACCTCACGACAGGGTGAGGCATAAAACCTACAAGTACGCCCTGACAAACGTCGACGTCGCCAGTCGCTACCTAGAACCGTTGGCGACAAAAGATTTGAACAAAGTCGCCAAAGCCTTAGAACGCATATACAAATGCAGTCGCTTGACCTGGCCGTATTGCAAATCGATCCCGGACGCGAGTTCCGTGTCTCAGCTGCTGCCCAAGCACAAAGTCCAGGTGAGAGGAGGAGTGGCTGGAGATCACCGAAGCCAAGCCATCGTAGAGAGATTCTATCGCACCTTAGCCGAACGTCTGTTCTCACACCAGTACTCACAGGATTTAATGGATCCCGGAAACAGAAATACGGAATGGGCAGTACGCTTGCTGCGAGTGGTGGCTGCCATCAACAACGAAGTCACCAGACTCGTGGGCAAGAGACCCGTCGAAGCCATCAAAATGAAATCCGTCGACGACGAATCGGCATCAGAACGTCGCAATAAAACAGAGAAAAAATTCCGGGCCGGGTCAGCATTAGGTACTTGTACCAGCCGGGTGAATACGAGGGAGACAGCACAAAACGTGCCACCGATCTGATATGGTCCATGAAAACGTACAACGTCGGCCTGGTCGACATCAAAGACAGCGAACCAAACTTGTACTACTTGAAAGACGGGCCGCCGAGAGCATTCGTCAGAGAGGAGTTAATGATCGTACCTCACGACACAGTGTATCAGTCGCCCACTGTTGGATAGTTCTCATGATTTGTCAGTTTGTGAAGAAACTATCAGTAGTGATATATGCTATGTGACTGCGAGTGCATGAATCAAGCCCAGAGTTGTATTTCTCATGATATCAGCCTAAATTCATCATGTTCTCTCACAAACATCCACTGTTAATCTAAGATCAGAGCTGTGGTTCTTATCTGGCCTAAATAAACTCCTGTCACTGTCACATGGATAGGGTATTCAGATCACAAACGTTTCGGCTGCTACTGCATTCGAACGCTGGACCTCAATATTGAGAACCCAGCTTTGTTACCATCACACTAAGGAGGCCACTGATAGTGCTCAGCGAATGAGAGCTACTTATCGATCCGAGCTGTACACCTGGAGAGAGAGAGAGAGAGAGACGGTCCACCATCATTCAACCATATTTTTTCTCCCGCAGGAGCAATGGATATGAGGACCTGGTCCAAAACTATCATTAAATAATGTTGCCAGCCAGCCAAGCCAGCCAACCAAAGCAGAGAGACACACAGACAGACAGACAGACAGACACACACACACACACACACACACACACACACACACACACACACACACACACACACACACACACACTGCGACTCGCCCACAGCGCTCGCTCAACTCCAGACTAGGAAAACAATTGTAAACTTTGGCCTGTGAACTGTGAACTCTGACACACCACTCGCTCGCTCAACATAGACTAGGAAAATCGAATTCCGAGACCAACGGGAGCCGTGGTGGCTCGGTCCACTAAGCTGCTGGGGTCAGCTTGCTTTCGTGCAGCCGCGCAACTGTGCGATCGTGAGTTCGTATCCCGTCTGGCCGCTATGATTTCCTTGCAACTTTCGAAACTTTCGGTAAGGTTATTTAGATCGGGGCGGCTCTCGTCGAGAGCCCGCATCTGGATGCAATCTCACGAGGGAGGAAGCCTTGCGCATCGCATCTATCTATTTCTTTCTCCCTTGTAGTGTGACCGCAGCAGACATTTTGCTAAAAAAAAAATCCATGCTCTCAGTCGCCTCGCCACTATGAACAAATACAGCAATACGTTGGATAGTTAGCCTTCTGCCAGACGGACCCCATGCTCACTTAATAGTCAATATTTCCCAAACCGTTACACCGATTTTGGTGAAATTTGGCATGTACCTCCACAAGTAGTATACGCAATAGTGGAATGGATTAGGGACTTACCAAGGCCTTAATTTGGAACATTAAGGCCTTGGGAAGGACCTGGTCCCGTTCCGCAATTGTGTATACTACTTGAGCAGCTCGCCTGACTGGATACAACAGTTTACGTGGATTCTCGATCTCCGTAGGAAATTGTTGATTCACGAGTGAGTTAATACCTAAAGTCACATCGGCAATATCTCAGCCATATCATGACGAAAACAATTTAAACAAAAAAATGAAAACATTTTGAAGATTAAAACCTGTCGACAATGGACAGTAAAATACTAGAGTATCACAGATATGAATATAAAACTAGCATGTAAAACTAAAACATTTTAATTTAAGAAGACAATACAATATAAAGTATCGTACCTTTCTTATCAGAGCATTGCAGGTTAAGGCAAAGATCGTCAATGGCGAACGGCACGACACAATTCTATTTGCGATGAATAAATGTACGTAAACTCGTTATGACAGTGAGATGTAAGTGTCTCCGAAAGAATGGCGACTAGCGCGCTGACAGGCGCCATCAGTTCAACATGTTTTGTTGCATGTCGTTTGTTTATACTGTGAAATAAACAAGAAAATGGGTGAGTTACCGCTACAAATTCTGGGCAGGGATTTTGGCTCGGAATCGAGAAATCACGATTTTTCGAGCTTCCGAAGACCCTAGCTCCAAAAGTACAGCTTCGATTTTTGTGCTGTATGTCTCATTTTGTAGGTAATTCGATTGGCTTGAAATGTGTGCAACTTTAAATAGGATAAATACAGTGAGTATTGTTGAATTCGCCCTGAAACGAACCTGGTGTGTTGACCTCGTTACATCCCTTTCCTTTTATATAGTACTAAGACCCCGTCAGTGACAGTATAGACCTTGATGGCATATTTTAGCGTTACAAGCCCCGGTGTATCCAGCTAGGGTCCGTGCAGGTAGCAAACCTGTTGCCATGGTTGCTAGTATGGTGATGTACTTTCAGTTTTTGGCTATACTCAGCTTGTTTATATGTTGTATTGTCCTAATTTGACATCCTATTTTAGAGTTAGATGCTAGTTTTAATTCTTGATTGGCTGGTCCAGACTCGATTATTTACAGACCGCCTCCATATAGCTGGAATATTGCTGAGTGTGGCGTAATACTAAACTCATTCACTCACTCACTCACTTAATTCTTGATATTGTGATATTCTACTTGGTTTTACTGTTCTTCGTCGACAATAATTTTAAAATGATTACCTTGTTTTCATCGCTATATGGCTGTAATGTTGCCGATGCGATGTAAAATTTTAACTCACTCACTCAACGCAGTAGAGCTATGCATGAACTGCCTGTTCAGCATTATAGCTCTACGTGAATTAGACTGAGATTTCCATCAAACGTGCCATTAGGTAACCACTCAGGAAAACGGGACCCGTGAAGATCCGGGGTACAATAGGTCTTCAGCAACCCACAAAAGGCGCCACAAAAGGCGACTATGCTTGTCGTAAGAGACGATTGGGTCATTATAAATAAGTAATGTAAATAGGGAGAGAAAATTTAGAGTTTTCCCAAAAAAAGCAACACTCGCGATTTATTTCAATTTCAACTGGATATCTCCCCAGATCGACAAAAACAATGAATAAAGGAGTGCTTTTTCTTAATGAGAAGAGTTACTTTAGAAATGTTTAATGAATATTTTCTACCTATATTTATATCTACCTTTGGTTAAAACAAAATACATACATAGCTTTGGTGGCCTTCTCAGCTAGATTACTTTTTTATCAAAGTAAATCTATCATTTTTTTGCATAGTAATTCCTAGGTATCTATAAGGAGACAGGTTCTCTATAATGTGATTTCCAATATTGAAACAGTGATTATAGTCTTTTTTGGAGCCACCATTTTTTTAGGTTTATTTGTTTTGTATATATTCATATTAAGTCTCCATGTTTTACAATGCTTATCATTGGTATTAAACATTAGTCTATCTGTCAGCAGAATAAATGTTGCATACCACAGATCTCCAAAGATCTTGCCTTGTTCCTCCAAATATCCTCATTGGAGGATAAACAATTTTAAGAAAATCAGTTGGTATCGCGACTGTTAGAAAGGTACTTATAAGAAGTGTCACATGGTCAAGGACTACCCAAATGGCCATTAAAGTTGTGACGATTTTACTTTTGTATTACGCTAAGGTTTCAAACGTCTAATGAACATCTGTTCTTTTTCCATTCGTAAACGTTTGTCATTGCTCAACAATTTATCACAGAAAGATAGTAAAAGGAAGTCACTAAAGTCACTCACAAACCAATACAAACACTGTGTCAGTGTAACAAACTATGAAACACCTCGTTTTGGAACTTTCCCAGTTGTAGCTATGGACCGTTTACAGTGAAAAACCGCATGAACTGCCGCAGTAAAGATGTTACATGCGGGATGTGGTGAAACTTTTGGGGAAACTAGTATGCAACAAAGTTTGCAGAACTCGAACTTAGGTAAGCATGTAGGTAATATGTATTATCCATAACAAGGAATGTCAAATACAGTGTACAATGAACACATCTTTCACATTTCGCTAGACTTGCCAAACCACTGTATCAGCATTCTTATGACGCTCTTGAAAGGCATTTAGAAGTTTGACGAACATGAATACATGACACGTTTTATGGATACCAACTTCTCTATTTTTCCTTTCTCACGACGTTCCAGATCTGACATGAAAGCTGCCCAAGAACTTCAAGAAAGCATCAAATTACAAGCCAGCCATTGACTGAGAACAAGGCATCTACCTTCCCAGTGTGTACTTTGTACATTAATCTTATCTCATTGGTTTCGTGATTAAAGTGTTATCTTTGTTCATTAACACCAAGACACCATCTCCGCCTCCGTCTGTGAAACAGCTTTTATAGTAACTATAGTTACTCTTCAACCATGGATCATAGTCGCAAGGCTGCGGGTTTTTTCTGTGCCATGAGGTAACCACTCAGGAAAACGGGACCCGTGAAGATCCGGGGTACAATAGGTCTTCAGCAACCCACAAAAGGCGCCACAAAAGGCGACTGTGCTTGTCGTAAGAGACGATTGGGTCATTATAAATAAGGAATGTAAATAGGGAGAGAAAATTTAGAGTTTTCCCCAAAAGAGCAACACTCGCGATTTATTTCAATTTCAACTGGATATCTCCCCAGATCGACAAAAACAATGAATAAAGGAGTGCTTTTTCTTAATGAGAAGAGTTACTTTAGAAATGTTTAATGAATATTTTCTACCTATATTTATATCTACCTTTGGTTAAAACAAAATACATACATAGCTTTGGTGGCCTTCTCAGCGAGATTACTTTTTTATCAAAGTAAATCTATCATTTTTTTGCATAGTAATTCCTAGGTATCTATAAGGAGACAGGTTCTCTATAATGTGATTTCCAATATTGAAACAGTGATTATAGTCTTTTTTGGAGCCACCATTTTATAAGGTTTATTTGTTTTGTAAATATTCATATAAAGTCTCCATGTTTTACAATGCTTATCATTGGTATTAAACATTAGTCTATCTGTCAGCAGAATAAATGTTGCATACCACAGATCTCCAAAGATCTTGCCTTGTTCCTCCAAATATCCTCATTGGAGGATAAACAATTTTAAGAAAATCAGTTGGTATCGCGACTGTTAGAAAGGTACTTATAAGAAGTGTCACATGGTCAAGGACTACCCAAATGGCCATTAAAGTTGTGACGATTTTACTTTTGTATTACGCTAAGGTTTCAAACGTCTAATGAACATCTGTTCTTTTTCCATTCGTAAATGTTTGTCATTGCTCAACAATTTATCACAGAAAGATAGTAAAAGGAAGTCACTAAAGTCACTCACAAACCAATACAAACACTGTGTCAGTGTAACAAACTATGAAACACCTCGTTTTGGAACTTTCCCAGTTGTAGCTATGGACCGTTTACAGTGAAAAACCGCATGAACTGCCGCAGTAAAGATGTTACATGCGGGATGTGGTGAAACTTTTGGGGAAACTAGTATGCAACAAAGTTTGCAGAACTCGAACTTAGGTAAGCAAGTAGGTAATATGTATTATCCAAAACAAGGAATGTCAAATACAGTGTACAATGAACACATCTTTCACATTTCGCTAGACTTGCCAAACCATTGTATCAGCATTCTTATGAAGCTCTTGAAAGGCATTTACAAGTTTGACGAACATGAATACATGACACGTTTTATGGATACCAACTTCTCTATTTTTCCTTTCTCACGACGTTCCAGATCTGACATGAAAGCTGCCCAAGAACTTCAAGAAAGCATCAAATTACAAAGAAAGAAGCCAGCCATTAACTGAGAACAAGGCATCTACCTTCCCAGTGTGTACTTTGTACATTAATCTTATCTCATTGGTTTCGCGATTAAAGTGTTATCTTTGTACATTAACACCACGACACCATCTCCGTCTCCGTCTGTGAAACAGCTTTTATAGTAACTATAGCTACTCTTCAACCATGGATCATAGTCGCAAGGCTGCGGGTTTTTCTGAACAAGGGTTATCATTAGACTAGTCTGCTGGCTCCCAGAATAACTAAAGGTGAAGCCTATTCACTGTCCTCGGCAGTCAGAGACAATTGGAGCTTGTCGCCACTAGGGCATTTTATTGACATTGGCAGCTTCTCGCCAGCTTAGCAGTCTTTATCATGTCATGCTTCTTTCTACAATGCAGGGAATATGTCAGACAATTTCAGTAAAGCAGACTTGGTTATTGTTACAAAGGAAATCCAAATAAATATAGTTAGTGGTCTAGGCCTGATGCCCCATTTCCCCTGACATGCGACGGCAGCCTGAAAGAAAGAACATCTTCATATTCAGATATTTTCAAGATGTTCAAAGATGATGCGTGTATACAATCCTACTCCACATGCATTCAAGTGTGTGGAAAGAATGTGATGACATTTTAAAATCATTGTCTGTCCTGACATCTCATCCAACTCGTAGCACACACATCTCATCAAAGAATGTAGCACACCCAAAGATGTGTAATACTTTAACACGGCGACGAGAAGATTCAGCAAAGAAGCAGTTCAACCTTTCCCTATTAATATGAAACGCACATGAATACATAAGGTCTACAATATGCGTCATGTATTTCCATGTACAACGTTATTAGACGACCATGTCTCAGTGATTCTGTGATGAAACCAGGTGTTTGCACAGTAAGCAAATGAATGACATACCTTTGGCCAGCGTTGGATATCACTGAAGTCGAACCCAGTTCTTGGAGAAATGTTTACATGATCACTGGTGTTACTTTGCAAAAACCATGTCAGTGTCTTGTGTTCAAAGGCAAAGGAGAGACAGAGAGAGGACGTAACGCATTCAGACGCACAGTCATAGAGTGAGAGACTCCCGAGCTTCCTGAACACCTGGTGTTCCATGTACTTGTCCTGTTGTATTGTGGCATTGAAGCAGTTTTGACCACTCACAAACCTCCCGCCAAGAACAAATACAACTTCAGCAAAGTAATATAAAAAAGCTGAGCACAGTGTTGCCATTCTTCGAAATTCAGATATCGCGGAAAGTACTGAATATCATATTCATAATATATGAACAGGTGACCTTTTATTATTTCCTGCAAAGACACGATGAATAGAATCTTTCAACAATACCTCTTTTCCGGACATTTAGCACGCATAGTAATTGATATATTTGAATTGGAAATGTCAGCACTCATTTCAGGTGACTTTATGGCATTTCAATAGTATCTATTTTTGCTTTAGGACATAATTAGACCGTCATCAAAATGCATACCTGAGAATTTGAATTCAGATGCAGTGTCGATAATTTCTGCGTTATGTTTAGATATCAGTTCTGGCAGGAATTGTAGACACAAGTGTCTTAGGTCAGGTAATTATCCTGCTATATGACGGCGGGCTGTATTTAATCGAGTCTGGATTACATAATCAAGTGATTGACATCATGAGCATCTAACTGCGCAGATGGGAAACAATTACATAACGTACATCGATCACACCGGAAAGCCTTACAACTTGACGTAATTCTTACAGCAAGCATGGATTGCTGAAGACCAATTTTAACGTGAAGTTTCACAGGTTTTTTACATCATTGAAACATCTTGGGACCGTGCCATTACAGATTGTTGCATAAGTAACAAAACAATGTTTGTGAAAATATTTGTTGTTTTTGTTTAAAAATATTAAAACATTTGATGTTGAAGGGGAAGTGGGTGGGTATTGTTAACCAGGGCACGGTCAATTTACAGAAGCTGACCACCTGACCCATGAGTCGCATCTTATACAAGCAGAGATTGTCGGGCACCTGTTCTGTTACAAGTAACGGTCAAGGAGAAGAGTTCATTCAATGCAAACATTTAGCATAGTATTGAGATATATATCGGTGATTTCCAATAATATGATCAGGACATACATGCAGAAATTCGAAAAAATGGGTTCTGATGACAAAATATATAGATATAGAGATAATATTCGGAACAACGGGTTATTGTCAGGGAACATATTATTTATTTTACAATATGCAACCAAACATTAAAATGAAATATGAGATAAATGCTTCAGAACAGCTAATTGTATTCTATGATGCATTGATGCACGATCGCAGTTTATCATACAGGCAAATCTTGCAAGGGAGACTACATACGATTTAAAAGCTTTCGGACCCCAATAGAAGTCCATAAACGCTTTTTTGTAGATATATGTTGGTAAGGAGGTCGATGGCGTTATAGCTGACCATGGTACCTGTGAGATTAGCTTCTTCAGTAGGTTAACGAGCATGGAAGAATTGCTGATGTACATGTAGGATTTGCCATCTTTACCAGTGAAGATCCTGGTTAGAATTGGTCTTCAGGAACCCATACTTGTCGTAAGAGGCGACTAACGAGATTGGGTGGTCATGCTCACTAACTTGGTTGACACATGTCATCGTATCCCAAAACATTACAGTACATGGGTATATTGCAACTACAGATACACACTATCTATTCCTTCAATAGTTGCGTCTACAGGGATATTGCTTCCATTTACATAAGATTTGTTCTTGTGGATTTGTTTTTTCAAAGGTATTGTTGAGTAGGATGGCAGCTGCTTTTCAGTCCCCATTTCGCATGAAATGTGGATATGTTGCAGATATAGTATAGAGATATTTTATCGCCAAATTGCCATGATTTCTTTTCTTTTTTTCTGAAAATCTTCTGCAGTTTATTGAAGCTGCGTATATTCTGTTATCTATTGTTAAGTGATATGGCGGTGAAAGAGTGATTGTGTACTGCAGATGGTATTTAAGGTATGATGGTAAGATAGATAAGATAATGCTTTATTATCCTGAAGGAAATTTGCGTCACACGATTAACATTGAAAACACATATAATACGACAAAAGATACATATACATAAGACCACAAAAAAGACCCATTCATATGTCAAATATTACTAAAATAGCTAGCAACAACGCCCAATATCTGAGGCAAAGATAAATGATGAATAAATAATAATATATTTAAGATTTAGAGCTATAGTGACGACATTAAACATTTTGCTGAGGAACATTGGCACTAAAAGTATATTAATATAACAGTTAGAAACAATTGATAAAGTAATATAAAATGATTTAACAAACAATAAAATAATTCATTTAAAACACTGATGCTTGTGGGGATGAAAGAATTTCGAGCCCTGTTTGTTCTGAATATCGTCGTGCGCAGTCGTCGGCCAGAAGGAAGAAGTTGAAATTCAGGAAATGGGACATGAGTGCTGCCATTTATAATTTTACGTGCTTTTTTCTATTTGCCACTTATAATAGTGCCGATATCTTGCTTTTTAAGTCCAGAAATTTTGCTGGCTGTGTTAACAATTTTGGAAAGTTTGAACAGACAGGCCGCCATACCAGCAATGTACGTTCAAAACTAAAATACTTTGAATAAAAGACTTATAAAATAACGACAATATGGCTGTGTCATTCTTAAAATAACGAAGACGACGTAAAAAGTATAGCCGCTTTAGTCCTTCCTTGTATATGTAATCAGTATTACTGTTCCGGGTGAGCTTAGAATCTATCACTGTGCCAAGATATATATATTCCTCAACTCTATCTATGGTTTCGTTATCAATTGCAATTGGCAACAGGTCACTTCTACTTTTCCGAAAATCAATTACCATCTCTTTTGTTTTCTTAACATTTAATTTAAGGAAGTTGATTTTACACCAATCAAGAAATTTTGTGATTTCAGAGCGATAATCATTCTCCGAGTGCCTTATAAGTCCAGCGAGTACGGCGTCATCTGCAAACTTTACAGTTAAAACATTGTGAAAGCCTACTGATACAGTCATTTGTATATAAAATAAATAAAACCGGAAAAGAACACAACCTTGCGGGGCACCAGTGGATATGAATGTTGTTGCCGACTGGGTGCTATTGACACTTACAAACTGGGGTCTATTTGCAAGAAAAAAGTCTATCCAATTTATAACACATGGGTTGACTGACATATTACAGAGCTTTTGCATTATAATATGAGGCTGGATGGTATTAAAAGTCGAAGAAAAGTCAGCAAACAGAATTCGTACATAGGAATGGGAATGTCCTAAATGTTTGTAAATATTGTTTAATAAAGTGATGCTATCACTGAAGTCAACTGTATCAAATCGAGAGTAAAAAGTATTTAAATTAGAGAGCGTGCCACTATGAAAGGTTAGGTTCAGTTGAGTCACTGCAGTTTGTCCACCGAGTCATCAGCTCCGACATTTCGCCATCCACTGTACGAGTCTTTCCTGTATTGGAGCAAGATGTCGAGTCCTTACTCTTTGATCCTTGTTTGGGCCCTACATGTACGTATGCTGTTTTTGCAAGTGTTATCATGGGTACAGTTAGGTCGGATTTTTTGAAATCTGAATTTCTTGGTACTATCGTTGCGATTGAAGCGTGCTAGCATCAGCGCGTATCGATCTATCATACAGATGAAATTGGCCACGAAAGCTTTTGGTTAGTTCCTTGTACTCTGGTCTGTACTCGGACCTGGTGGGCGACGAATGGTCGATTTGTCTGGTAACGCCTTAAGATTATAATAATTCTGTGCAGTTTCTATCTCGGAAATGCCGTAAATACAGATATTATTCGCTCTGGTTTAAGTTCTTGTTTCGATCCGTCCCGACAGGTATTTTGTTGTGGTCCTGGGGCACGTTCTCGATACCTGAATTATTCAGCTCTATAACAGAAGCATTAAACTCCACATCTTGAAGCGTTACTTCTTTGTGTCGAATCTCGGGGTATAGATGAGAAAAATACGCACTGAGTGGTCGCCTCTTTCACTGATTGAGTTTCCAGATTTAGCATAGCTGCTTTGTAGTTACGTCTTGTGGACGCTATATTACGTTGTACATTGTACTGGATACACAGAAGCGATTGTTGGTCAATCTACCTGCACGGGCGCCAACATAGCAAATGTATGAACTTGGTCTTTGTCACTGAATGGCCTAAAATAAAGCTTATTCGACGTTATATTTTAACTCACTCACTCAGGTGATGTTATATTTTGGTAACTGCTCTGAATGTCGGCCATACAATTATCTGGAATCGCTTAACTGGGTCGTTGATGTTGAAACCGTGCTTACAGAGCTTTTCTGTTGACTAATTATTCCTTTCTTACACAAGTTTTAATGTACCTGAGTGAGAAATGAAGAAACTCCAAGCTGCTGTTTAACGGAATATTCCGAAAAGAAATGAAAAAAACCTACCTGCCTACGCAGGTTTAATCAAACCCGTTTGTAGTTATTGAAAACTCATTTCTAGTGGTAAGGCTCAACTGCCCACAAAAATGTATGTAGAATGTATTACTGTACAGAAATACAAAACAAAACCAACCACAAAACAGCTTGAATCATTTACCCGGCGCACTAGACAAGAATCTTTTATTCCAACCAACGGTAACATGGTTCTGGTAGACTAAAAAAGTATAAGACTGCACAGCGAATAATGGTGGCAATATTCACTTTCAGGATTTACTTTTCGCAGCCTGGTATATTCCTCCATTGCCGATGCTGATGAATTAGATTGAGATTTCCATTAAACGTACAAAGACGTCATCTTCAATGGCCATACAATCAGGCTTTACTCCCGATTTTCTCTCGTGGAACTTCACCCTGACGACGCCATCCACTTCAAGCTGAAGAGAAAACCAATATGCACAGTTTCATGTAGGCAGAACATGTCATGTAAATGTAGTTAAGCAACATAATAATTATATTTTTCATTAAGTTATACTTTTTGTTCACAATATGTAAGAGTATTGCGCGTATGTGAGATTGTCAATGATTTCTGCAAGATTTCTAAGCCTTACGATAAAACATCAGCATCATACTTCAATATACCAGTGGGATCATACCTTATACTCGCCATCATGCAGGGATATTTTGATCTCAGACTCCTTTCCGACAGTTAATGGAAGCGGACGAATCACCCGAAAACCCCAACGTTGACGAAACCTGGTATTGATAACGATCTTGTTTCTAAACTGCCAATAGTTAAACCTGAATTCCGAAAGGAACGTTATGTCCTCAAGTGAAGTCAGGGACACAGAAAACCTGTAACAAATAAAACCCAAACAGGAAATGCCAACTGCAATTGCTTGTGAAAAGTTAAAAACACGTCCTAGAAATCTTTCACTTGTAAGCAATACACAAATCTAAATAATATTTACCCCTTGTCTTTCACAAAACCAGGCGAACATAGGCGGGACACTACAAGTTGTCTTGCGTAAATTTTGTGACGGGTGCTACCGGAACTGTTGAACAAGTTACAATTTTCGCCAACACAAGGTTTTAACACCATTTAACTCGAATGAATGTTTCACACCCTAGCGGGAAAACAGGAACATATGGAACTGGTTTAAGAATTACGATTCAGGATCCTTAGAAGAATGGGATTAACGAAATTAATGGAACAATCGCATGATATTTGTTTTAAATGCCATTTTACTTCAATTATATTTCTGTAATTTCGACTGTCGGAACAATATTACACTCAAGGCCAAGAGAAAGTGGCCCGTGCTAAAAATCTCAATAAAAATCAACACAGACAAAAAATTGATTTCATATCTGTTTATGTTAATAGTAAAGCCACTTGCTAAACATCTAGAGGTTATTTCAACGTCAAACACGAAGTAATGTTCAAGCAAAATTGAATTAAATGACACTGGTATCAAAAGGCAAAGTTACATGTTTTCAGTTGTGTTGAACACTATCTGTGAACTCCAGATTAAAACACATTTGTCAGCGTTTAGGTGTGCATTACTTAGTATCTTGTGTATCCACCTTCTGCATTGATACATGCAAGTACTCGACGTCTCATTGACGTTGTGAGACGTCTGATGAAGGCATTTGGGATATACCTCCATTCCTCATGAATGGCCTGTTCCAGTTGTCTCAGGTTTGCTGGTTAAGTGTCATTCTGATTCTCCTGCCCAGAAAGTCCCAGAGGTGCTCTATGGGTGAGAGGTCAGGGAAACGAGACGGTCAAGGCAAAACGTAGGTGTTATTGGTTCCCATCAAGTCTGTCACAATTCTAGCTGTGTGTGCAGGAGCATTGTCTTGTTGATATAATGGCCCTTGGTGTTGATTACCGAAAGGAAACACATCTTGACGAAACACCTTGTCGGTGTATTGGTGTGCTGTCAGGTTGCCTTGAACTGTAACCAATTGCGTCTTCATTTCGCCACAGATACCTCCCCAAACCATAACACTTCCAACGCCATGAGCCTATACCTCCACAACGCATGACAGGGCATGACGTTCACCACGACGGCGATACACACGTGTTCTACCGTCGTTATGGTATAAACAAAATCTACTCTCATCACTGAATAGAACCCTACGCCAATCACGAAGCTGCCATCGTCGAACACGACGTGCCCAGATCAGCCTATTCAGGCGATGTTGACGTGTCAGCATTGCTCCACGGAATGATCTGTTGGCTCGAATTCCGGCATGCTGTAGTCGTCGTCTAACTGTGTGTCTGCTGACAACTCGACCGAGTGCTGTTGATGCCGATTCCGAAACTGCCAGGAACCAATTCCTCAAATGTAGAATTCGTAGATATCGATCTTCCTGGGGGTAGTGACCTTTGATCTACCTGCCTTTGGTCGGTCAACAGTCGTGCCAGTCTCATTGAAACGATTAATAAGTCTATAGATGGTATGTTCTTGCGACATGGGCATGAGAAGCTCCCATGTTTATCATTCCTATGACTCTTTCACGCTGGCATAACTAAAGTGTTTTCCTGTTTCACAACGTCCGTGTCATACCACCGGTCGTTAAATGCCTCTTTTTCTGACGTAGTTTGGCTTTTATCCTTATAAAACGTGTATTTCACCATTTGCACAAATTTCACGATTTTTTATCTCGAAGGCAATTTTTCCTAATGACAACATTATCGGTGTGTTTTGGCGATTCTTAAACAATAGAAAATAAATTTCATCAATGTTGAATAAATTTCATATATCAAAAATAAAATGGGCCACTTTCTTTTGGCCTTGAGTGTATGAACATTGAATAAAACACATTATGCAAGCAACATAAAACTCATCTCAGTCACTCACTCACTCACACGTATTACCTCTTAGCTGTTGTTGGAGTAGCCAGGACAAAAACACTTAACTTGCCTTGTGGCCCACACGGTAGATCAGGCCAGTTGTTCACCCTCTACATCAAATGCAAATATCGGTTTCAGGTATTAATTACAAAGTAGATAATGGTTAACACTTATCCTCGCCAACTACAAACTGGTGGGTCTAAGTAATACATTAACTCTATCATGCAGAATCCAAACAGTGTTAAGCATCCTATCCTATCAATAGAATATTATTTTGTGAACTAAACCATGATTATTTCATTTAAGATGGAAAATGTGGCATGGGATATCAAACGTACTAGGTTCCTCCACCTGAACTTTCCACAGATATTAGCCACAGTCTCCCATTGGCCAGAGGCTTGACAGACACTGGTGTTTCTTTGACGACAGGTGGTGTAGTCTTCCTTACATGTATATCGTACCACAGCACCCTGGTAGTGTCCGTCATAGGTCATGCTGGTCCCGGGGACATCAGGAGGATGGCCGCAGCCTGTAAACTCTGTAATAAGATAATCACATTCACATGGGAATGACGACGACTGGGTTCCACAACCCAAACAAATCCCATCATCAATCGCTCACCAAAGCCTAATGGTACTACTTCGATAACACAATTGCGAGTATTTTCTCATTATTCGAATATTTTGAAACTGAAAATATTTCAGGAAAATTATTAATTTCATGTAATTTAAATGAGTATCTCATGATATCGATTGTTTCAAGTTTGTTAAGTTTAGCATTAGGGTGAAAAACGCGTGTGTCTCTATATGTTATCCATTACTGTTGCCCAAACATAACTGGAGCACATGTTGCATGGCCATGTTGATCTGCTTGACAGCTGGTAGCATTCATATTACAGGTTAATGAAGATGATTGGGTTACACCACCCAAGCGAATCTCAAACCATAACACCAATCGCCCAGTAAAATCCAGTAATGTGCCTTTGGTAACATTATTGTGAGTATTTTCTCATTACTTGAATATTTTGAAAAACATATCGAAAATTCGTTACTTCAAATGCTTCCAAATAATCCAAGCACATTACAATTTTTTCCAGTAATTTCAACTATTATCTCGTAATATTTTGTTCTTTTTTTAATTATTTTCTCTAGACCGGTTAAATTTGACAACAAAATCTATTTCAATGAGTAAAACTAAATAAATCGAAAATAAACCTTTTTGACAATGACACCTTAAAGATGCAATCACTCTTTCGTACATCGGACAATATTCTTAGACAAACGAAGATCTGGATTAGAGGTGATCATCAGCAATCCATGCTTGTCGTAAGAGGCGACTAATGGGATCGGATCAGGCTCATTGACTTGGGTGACCAATCACATCGTATCTCTGTTGTGTAGCTCATAGTGTTAATCACATGGTTGTCTGGTTCCGATTCGATTATTTACAGACTGCCCTCATACAGCCATCATTCTGCTGACTGTGGCGTTAAAGTGATCGAGTGAGTGAGTTTAGTTTTATGCCGCACTCAGCAATATTCCAGCTATATTGCTGCGGTCTCACCAGATAATCCAGTGATCAACAGCATGAGCATCGATCTGCGCAATTGGGAACCGATGACATGTGTCAACCAAGTCAGCGAGCCTGACCATCCGATCCTGTTAATCGCTTCTTACGACAAGCATAGTCGCCTTTTGTGTTAAGCATGGGTTGCTGAAGACAATTATACCCCGAATCTTCACGGGTCGTGGCGTTAAAGAGCAAACAAATCACATGCATAAAATAATGTTTATGTCAAAGTCAGGATTAGATGTTGATGAGTTTGGTGAAAAAACATGTATGTCTGTGTACGTTTCGCTGCCTCAATATTCAGTTGTAACGTACCTGGAACACATGTTGCACGGTCATGTCGATCCACTTGACAGGTGGTGGTCACTGGACATGACTTCGCAAAACAGGGACCAGACAGAGCCTAGAAGTGTCATATACAAATGCTACCAAACGTGTTACTTACACAAGAAAATAAGATGATTTACAGACATTTACAATGTGCAAAGTTTATATTTACAAAAATTTACAAACCTTGTAAAGGGATATTTACAAACCTTGTAATTTCGTAAATTTACCGCTCCTTCCTTCGGTTTCTCTTGATCCCAAGAATTACCTGTCTCAATGTATCTCCAATTTCAAGCATCTTTTGTTCTATCTGAGTTCACATAGTACAAATACATGATCCTTGCGTGTGACATATTTATACATGAGAAGTGCAGGTTATCCATTTATGCTTTTAATATATTTGCGCAGCTGTACCTGACGCATGAAGAAATGGCATAAACATAACTTGGGATAATGTTTAATGCAAGTATTTTCTGTTCGCAATCATCTGTGATCAACTAGGAACCAGTTCTATAAACTAGTATAACTTGACACGACCCTTGGGAACTGGCGACGCGTTTGTTTCAGTGATGAATCGCGTTTCCTCCTGCAACGGCGACATGGGAAACATCGTGTCTATCGACGTCGACACAAACGTTTTGCGCCGAACTGCGTTCGACAGGTGGACAGATTTGGTGAAGATGGTCATGGTATATGATATATAAAGGTAGGTTATAAAAAACCTTTCAGCGACAGAAAACACAAGTAGAATATCACAGATGTGAATAAAGATCTTGTATGTAATTTAACAATTCAATTATAGAAGACAATTCAATATAAAAACACGCTAAAGATTGCCAACAACTGAAGATACACCTTACTAGGAACCGTGGGGACTTACAGTACTTTTGCTACCTGCATTGACCAAGCTGGATTTACAGCATCCTTTCAGCTATTAGCAATAGTAGACAATTTGGCAATAAATCAAAATAGCATGTATACTACGGTTAAAGATAGTTGTGGATTTATATTTACTTTGAATGTTTTGTGACATATATACGTACACGCGTACCCCTCAGGAGGACAAGAATTTACCATGTGTTACCATTGATTCCATCATGGCTGTGTAAGCAATTTGCAACTGAAGACAATGTCGTATTGGCCAGTTATAAGGTCATTATATACTAGGCACATAAAGAAACTGTGCATACAATAATTTAAAATCTAAATTTATCAAACCTGTGTAGACACATAAGGATTTAAACTCAGAGATTAGTGACATGTATCCAACATGCATGCACGTGCCGTGACGTCAGTGGGTTCGTCAATGAGACGTGCAGTACGTTGTTGCACGTGCATTCCGGGAAAGAGAAACAGAGCAAATGATTGCCACACAATACTGTCACTTTGGAAAGCTCAACCCCTGCCCTTGTGATCGTTCAAAACATTAAACGGCTATTGAAACGCATAGCATGCCAAGCCTCACGTCTGCACAACGTCATGAGGCCATTGGGATGGTCCGTGGGGGAATGTCTCAACGACAAGTGGCTGCACATTTCCACTGCCACCGGAACACCATTTCTGCACTGGTGAGACGCTACCAGAACACAAATGACGTCATCGATCGGCCACGTTCTGGACGTCCACGTGTAACAACGCCAAGACAGGACATATGGATAAGGGTGACCTATCTTCGGCACAGGTTTCAGACTGCAGTGATGACCCGAACCATCCCAGGACTTCGCCGTATCTACCCCAACACAGTTCGACAACGTTTACATCATCACGGGATCAGACCACGACGTCCCGCCATACGGCCTATCCTGACACAACGTCATCGACAAGCTCGCCGAATGGGGTGCCGAAATCATGTCCGCAGACCCTTGTTTTGGTGGAGAAATGTTGTTTTTACAGATGAGTCCAGGTTTAACATTTCCCATAGTGATGGACGTCAACGTGCCTATAGACGCGTGGGAGAACGTTATGCACAGGCCTGTGTCTTGGAGATGAATCGCTGTGATGGTGGTTCCGTGATGATTTGGGGTGGATGAACAGCACGCCAAAAAACTCCTTTGGTGATTGTTCAGGGCAACTTAACTGGTGTGGGCTACAGGGATCAGATTCTTCGACCTGTGGCAATTCCTTTTCTGCAACGTCATGGCCCTGGGTTAACATTCCAACAGGACAATGCCCGCCCTCATACGGCAAGGGTTGCTATGGATTTCTTGCAACACCACAACGTTGACTTACTGCCTTGGCCTGCAAATCCACCGGAGCTCTCCCCGATAGAGCATGTTTGGGACGAGATGGATCGACGTTTACGCCGTCTTCCTCATCCGCCAGATAACGTCCTTGACCTTGCAACAGAACTTGAGAGAATCTGGCGTGACATCCCACAAGCTTTCCTTGCTCGTTTGATAGGCTCTATGCGTCGTCGATGCACTGCTGTTCTCAATGCCGATGGTGGACATACCCGTTATTGAGCATGTGACATGGTCGTTTTTTCAATTGAAATTCTCCCTACTTGTTATGGTCTCATGATCCCTCTATTTAAGTTTATATGTACGTTTGACATTGTTATCGTACTTATCAACTGGGATAATATTTTGACAATGCACAGTATTATATTATAATTAAAAGTGAATGTTTACAAGATAGATTTTTAATAACCTGAAGGTACGAATATGAATCGGAAATAGTTTATATTGTTTATATTTGGTGTGTTTATTGATATATTTAGTGGCTCTTAGTAGGAGCAGTTGCTTCTGCTGTGAATATAGAGCAGTGTTTAGTAAACGAAATGGTATTGTGCTGGATCCATTGACATTAAATAAGAAAATGTGAAAGAAAACCTTTTGTGAAATAGATTTGTCTTACAATACATTGGGGATCAGTCTCAAAATCTCGAACCAAACTTTTCCATTGTAGTTGACTCGGCACAGATGAATGCAACTGAGTTAATGATGAAACTCAATCCACCAGTAAAACATCGATCGAGTTCAAGTAAATAGAAAATGCTAGTGCAAAACTATGCCCAGTCTAAACTATCCTCAGAGTGAGTTAAAAATTGAGGTTACTTTGGCAATATTGCAGCCATATCGTGATTTATAATAATTAAAGGTAAACTATAAGAACCTGTCAACGAAAGACAGTAAACCAACAAGAATATCACAGATATAAATGTAAAACTAGTAATTAAATCTAAAACAGTTTATCTAAAGAGGACAACACAATATAAAAACATGCCTTAGATTGCCACCAACTGGATGTAGATCACCATAATAGGGACCTTGAGGACTTATAGTACTATCCTCAGATACTGCTTCCTTTTCGCATAAATGGCAAAACAACAGTGAAAATTATATGAATGGAACTAAACATAAGTGTTGTCACTGTGCGTTTGCTAGGTAAAATAAACCATGGCGTACCTTCGGCCAGCGTTGGATGTCACTCAAGAGGAATCCACTCCTTGGAGAAATGCTTTCGTAAACACTGCTATTACTGTTCAGAACACATGTATGTGTATCGACATCAAAACCAAAGGAGAGGCATACAGAGGACGTTAGGCATTCAGACGCACAGTCATATAGAGATGAACTCCCGAGCTTCCTGAACACCTGGTGTTCCCTGTACTTGTCATGTTGAATTGTAGCATTGAAGCAATTTTGACTAATTACAAACCAAATTGTTCCACAAAGAAGAAACAAAACTTCAGCAAAGTAATATACCAAAGTCATTCTTCAAGAAGACGACTCTCTTCGTATATGTACGTGTCTCCCGCTTTTTCTGTTTGTGAAAGAGATCTATGTGCTACGTTTTTGGCGAAACGACTTTCTGGAAATGGTTCACCACTGGAAATCACACCAATGCATTAATCTTCTGCTTCAAAAAACATAAACCAGTCAGTGGTACTCAATCGACTCGTAACTCAATATCTGCCTCAAAGTTATGCATGTCGGAGTAGAACTGCTAAAAGCAAAGTAGCAAAATTTCTAATAAATGATTCACATAAAACCGAGACACATTCCAAAGCCAGCCTCACATACATCCTGCTTCAAATGCCATTGCGAATTATTAAATAAGACATCCAACATATTTCAAACGTTTAAAAGAAATAGAAATTATCGATCTGACCAAACATGCATCTTTTTCCATGATAGGTGACACTTTGCAACTAGGTATTCATGTGGCCACCTTCGGGTCATTTACCAACGGATTCGTGAGTTCTTTTAAGTGTACATGTACTTCTCCTCATTTCTGACTATTTCTCTTGGTCACAATGAAAATAAAAACAAAATAACAACCAGCTGATTGTCAGAATGTGTCGGCCTACTTATATGTCACATTTATGCATATACGTTGCTTGAAACAACGAAAGTTTCCTTCCAAATATCCTGCGTACTCGTGTCGGTGAACACGCCATTTTGAGAAAGTCGCTTCGCGATAGTGATGTCATACGTACGTCAACATTGTTATACATACTTGATATTTTCATTGAAGTGAGGTTTTGAATGAAAACACACACGATCATTTCTATCTTACTGCTTACATGTTCATTTGTAATGCTTGTTTCGTATTTTATATCTGTGTTTTAGCGTGATTAATGTCAGTATTACATCTTTTGCTTCGGGATGAGACAGGAGACCAGTCTAAATCAACTGGCACCAATTACATCATAATCCAAGGGTGGTAACTCTGGCCTGTTTATCTCGGCAAAAAAGTGTCTTCATAATGCCATTTGAACATTTCAGCACTTGTAGTACGGGTCATACTTTCATTGTAAAAAGAACTAGTGTATATTTTCAAACATTGATATTAAGTAATTACAAAATTCCATATTGGTTCACATAATAAAACCTTGCTTTTTTCGTGTACACTTGCCCTTTAATCCACTCACATCAGGTTAGTCAGTAAGTTTTGTTTTACGCCGCACTCAGCAATATTCCAGCCATATGGCGGCGGTCTGTAAATAATCGAGTCTGGACCAGACAATCCAGTAATGAACAACATGAGCATCAATCTACGCAATTGGGATACGATGACACGTGTCAACCAAGTCAGTGAGCCTGACCACCCGATCCCGTTAGTCGCCTTTTACGACAAGCATGGGTTACTGAAGATCAATTCTAACTCGGATCTTCACGGGTTCACTCACAGCAAGGAAGGATTCATGAGAAGAAATATGCATTCAACCAGGCAGTCGTACAGTTGGGTACGCAGGCGTGACCAAAAACGTTTATACTTCTATGTATACTAGTATATAATTACTACAGACATACAAAACAAGAACAACAACAAATACAGCGTGAATGACTGACCAGGTGCACCATACTGTCAACAGAAAGAAACAAATTCACGATGAATCTATCATTCAAACCAATGGTAACTGTCAGACTTAATACACACAACGCTGCACAGCGAATAATGGTGTCAATATTCACTTCAAGGGTTCCAATTTAGAAGTCAGGTATAATCATTCTTCCAGGAAAACATCTTAACCTTGTACAAAACCTAATAGTGTACAATCAAACAGTACAGTGAAGTGGCTTCCACGACGCTCACCCGTGAAGATCTGGGTTAGAATGAATATTCAGTAACCATTGCTTGTCGTAAGAGGCGACTAACGGGCTTGGTTGACACATGTCATCGGTTCCCAATTGCGCAGATCGATGCTCATGCTGTTGATCACTGGATTGTTTGGTCCAGACTCGATTATTTACAGACCGCCGCCATATAGCTGGAATATTGCTGAGTGCGGCGTAAAACTAAACTTACTCACTCACTCCATGACGCTCCACCGTTTGAAGCATCCGCATCATGATTTTCAAACAATATTATTTTCAAGAATTCCTTGTTTGGCAGTCAGTTATATTCCTCTTTCCTGGAAAACGTCTCTGTCCGAGTACAATAGCTTATAATATACTGGGACATTAAACATCAAATGCGTGTTGAACATTGTTGATCCCAGTGAATTAGATTGAGATTTCCATTAGACGTACAAAGACGTCTCCCTCAAGTGACACACGATAAGGCTGTACTCCCGAGTGCCTCTCAGGAAGCTTCACCTTGAAAACGTCATCCACCACAACCTAAACAGTAATGTAAAAATAGAAAGAAATATGCAGTATTGTGGTTAAGTAGCATATGGTATAGTTTCCATGAATTTAAATATTTTGTTCACAATCCGACGTTTCTACAGTATGGAAGATTTTTAAATGATTTCTACAACACCTATTTCTACAACATGAATATCATAGTGCAACACAACAGGTCAAAAAATACCTTATACTCGCCTTTACTCAGAGATATTTGGATCTCCGATTCCTTTCCGACAGTTAATGGAAGCGACGATAACACCTCAGTATCCCAACGATTGCGAAACTTGCTATTGATTACGGTCTTTTCTTTTGTATACTCAAAGTTAAATCTGAAATCTAAAAGGAACGGCGTGTCTTCGCCTGCCCTTAGGTACACAGAACACCTGTAAGAAAACAAAACCGAGAATTATGTGGAGGAAAGGATCAAACCATTACGAGATGTTCTCCTGAACTGCCAAATTATATTGTTTGTGAAAAATTGAAACACCTGGAAATCATTCTCTTGTGGGTGATGAGCTGACTTTCCTATTATCAGTTTCATGGCATAAAACCAGGTGAATGACTAACATGCGAAAAGGAATATTGACCAGGTTTTGGAGTGATGCTACAATTTGCTTCATGTAAGTGTGTAAATGATGGGTAGGTGTAGGAGTGAGTTTAGTTTTACGCCGCACTCAGTAATATTCCAGCTATATGGCGGCGGTCGGTAAATAATCGAATCTGGACCAGACAATCGAGTGATCAACAGCATGAGCAACGATCTACGCAATTGGGATACGATGGCATGTGTCAACCAAGCCAGCGAGCCTGACTACCCGATCCCGTTAGTCGCCTCTTACGACAAGCATGGGTTACTGAAGATCAATTCTTACCCAGACCTTCACGGGGCGGTAGGTACAGGAAAGGCCGAACAAGGTTACACTTTGTCACCATACCTCGTGTCACCACTGGTGTTTTATGATCTTTCATATAGTTTTCATCACTTTTGGGCGTTTTAATATGTTTGTGTAAGTAACTTATTATTCGCTTATGTAGACGTTTTATAGAATATTTCATGATAAGCAAGTTCAAAGCTTACTGATTCAGAAGAACTAAATTCCAGATAGTGCAGCAATTCGTCTCAAGTCATTGACTTGTTCTTTCTTCACTTTCTCGAAAAAAATGTCAGTAAAGATATAAGATGTATGCTCTCTAGTTAAAAGTCACATGAACAGATGTGAACAACAATTCCCGAATTTAAAGGGACATGCAGGGTCCTTATCAGCTTCATCTGCCACACATGTGAATTAAATAAGTTGCGTTTTAACCAGATAAGTAATTTGGCCAATCATCAGATGAGGTGAGATGAAATTTCGTTCAACAATTCGTTCGAGATTATCGCCCTTACATAGTGGCACGTGGAATGTTAATACTGTTACATTCGAAGGATCACTACTCTGTTATATGGCTGACACGCTGGTAATCATATGTAACATGTATGTCGAATATAATGTGCATGCCTAAGGGGTCACCATTCACGAGTTTCAATTCAGTATTGCTTCTTGTTCATGATGGATTTCACCTATTTTAATGCGATATCAGCGTCCACCTTCATTTTTCAACAATCACAATCGCACATTTTAATTATTTCTCATAAATACTCCCGTCAACACTTCAGACCTTATTATAGCTTATCAGGAAACGGTGGGCAGTTAGATGGCGTGACCTGCATTATGTTTTGTGAATGGAAACAAAATAAAAAATACTGGCTTGGTTAACCAATTATAAAAGAGGAACATTTCGTGCAATTTGTTCATACTTTTACGTCTGTCATAATAGAAAGATCTGCCTGTGCAGATGAAAGGACATATGTGCTCATGAATAACAGTGCAGTCATAACTCCAGGTCTCCGTGAATTCGACGAACAGGTCCGGTAATGCCTGGACTATCAAACTTAATACACTAGGGACGGTGGGGTAGCCTAGTGGTTAAAGCGTTCGCTCGTAAAGCCAATGACCCGGTGTCGATTCCCCACATGAGTACAATGTGTGAAGCCCCTGCCTGGTGTCCCCCGCCGTGATATTGCTGGAATATTGCTAAAAGCGTCGTAAAACCCGAACTCACTCACTTAATAAACTATCACAAATGTATTTAACACATGTTAGAAAAGAAATACGATTCTTGTTTGTTACGAACAACTGGTCTCGTCAAGGAATTTCAGTCATCATTCATATAATATTCGCACCTACTAAGTGGAACGGAGCTTACGGACGTCACATCAGGACACGAAGGTGGCATGGACATAGAATGTTTCTAAATACTTCAATCATATTTTAGTAATTCCGAATGCAGTCGCACCATTGTGTAACTGAAATACTGTCTTAAGCAGCATAAAACACACTCACTCACTCACTCAAAGCAGCGCATTCGAACTCCTCGTTACCTCTTATCTGTGGTTGGAGTAGCCAGGAGGTAAACACTGAAATTGCTTTGTGGCCCACACGGCAGATCATACTCCTGGTTCACTTTCTACAACAAATGCAAATATCGGGTCAGTTATTAATTACAAATTGCACATTGATTCCTTCCTTATTCACGCCAACTACAACCACCTGTTTACAGCACGATTCTGAACATATAAAATATTATTTCGTCTGGCAGCGGAATAAATGTTACATAACACTGTCGAAAGACTTCGAATTGTTCCTCCAACTACTCTTAATGATGAATTGGAATAAACTTACCTGTTCCTTGTCCAATGGAATCATATTCATTAGGTTGTTTTAAAACTAGTATTAGAGTTTAAGAATGCGATTTAGCGCAGTTCTCAGTTCACTGAGTTGGATTCAGATTGTGACTAAGCCTGCATATATCTCTTTCTTGCAAACTGTGATGACTAAGAAATACATTAACTCCAACATGCTCGGTACTAAGGTATATAGTAAATAGATATAGTTGTATCTCAGAATCCAAACAGTGTTAATGGTCTAATAACATGATGTAGATATCATTGTAACACAAATGATAACAGAGGGTATAGCATGTCATTTCCTATGAATAGAATATAATTTTGTGAACTAAACCATAATTATTTCATTGCATGGGATATCAAACGTACTGGGTTCCTCCACCTGAACTTTCCACAGATATTAGCCACAGTCTCCCATTGGCCAGAGGCTTGACAGACACTGGTGTTTCTCTGATGACAGACAGTGAAGTCTTCCTTACAGGTGTATCTTACCACAGCACCCTGGTAGTGTCCGTCATAGGTCATGCTGGTCCCGGGTACATCAGGAGGATGGCCGCAGCCTGGAAACTCTGTGGAGATAATCACATTCACATGGGAATGACGACGACTGGGTTCCACAAACAAACAAATCCAAACTGCAACAGCTATTACCCAGTAAGGCCTTCTTGTGTCACTTCGTTTAGAGACGCTTTCGCGTATTTTCAAATTATCCGATATTTTGACAAATATATCGAAATTTTGTTATGTAACCTTTATAAAATTAGTTAATTTGTTCAAATGTAGTTAATTATTGGAAATTTCGATTAATTTCTCGTGAATTAGTTTCTACTTCTTTTTTATATATTTTACTCAGACTGTCGATTATTGTCTAGTTATTATAACTTTTTCTCCAGACCAGATACATGTATACCTGAAACATCGAGAAAATATTTAATACATGTAAAAGAAGAAAATGCAAACGATTCATTTGAAAAAAAAAAAAGTTGCGATATTAGGCTCTTGCACAATGCAACAAATATATTTGCTGATGTTTTTATATTTTAATAACAGTATACTGACTTACTATGATGGGACAGGATGAAATGTTTGTATATATTTAGAGTTTTTATTCTATAGCCTTAACTGAATTAAATATTTACTTTAGTATAATTTAAACATTATATACTTCACTCTTCAGCTTTTCTAAATCTCTGTGTCAGCTTACTGGAGAGTTTTCTGCCTCAGCCACAATTGCCTACAGCACTACCACACACTCGCCTTGAGCACTACCACACAATTACCTACAGCACCACCACACAATTGCCTAGAGCACTACCACACAATCGCCTAGAGCACTATCACACAATTACCTACAGCACTACCATACAATTGCCTACAGCACTACCACACAATTGCCTACAGCACTACATGCGTTATGACAGTAGAAATTTGTCATCAACTGTACTTAAACTAAAAACATGTAACGGGCGACAGTAAGCTAACAATGGTTAAGACAAAGGGACAGTAAGTGGCGTTTGGAGTTTGTGATATACTGTAAATATTCTTGAGCTGTATGGATCACTTCTGAGGGTTAGTCTCTCACGATATTTTTTGTACTTTGTACATATTGATGTGTTGTGTACAGATGTTGCGATTATGCTTTTGATAATGAGGCTGTTTGTCATTTTGAAAATATTGGGTAGTTTATGATATCATCTAATCGTGTGGCAGAATATTAATGCATTATAAGTAAAATTATTTATGAACGGTTAATAATTCATTAATTCAGTAAGTTAAATGTGATTATTGAATTTAATCTTTAGGTGATATACAGCTGATCTATGAATGTATAATGTGGGAATGTAGCAGGGTTTTAGCATTTATGTTCTTATTACTAAATAATAACTAAACGTATTTGTTTGCATTGTTATTGCTCTCATTTGAGTAGTGGGCATGGTATGAATATATGTTCACTAATTCGTCGTGCAGATGTACCTGGATTGCTCGTACAGCCTCTTAGTTAGTCGCCTCTGAGGCACTGGTTATTGAAGATCAATACTAACCCGGATCTTCACGGGTAAAGTATATATGGAATATGCCATCAATAACGTGTTGAGGCAATGTAAATGAAATATGATAGCAATGTAAGCAATTCTAATATTGTGTAAATGGTTACATTTAAAGATGATAATAATATATTTATGTTTAGTATAATGAATGTTTACATTTTTCAGAGTTTAAATGATGTATAAGTAATACAACGGCCATAAAGCGAACAACACCGTGTATATTGAACCTGTTCCGGTTTCAATTATTAGAACATCTAAATGCTTATTAGTCCTTGTGATTATCATTATTTAATTTCGGAATTGAGTTTTGTGTAACTGAAGAACTGATATTCGAGGCGTGTCAGTTTCATTTGGACGGAAAGCTCGAAGTTCAGGGTCAAAAAAGTTTACCAGTAATAATAAGTTACTCACATGTGTATGTTTCGTTGCCCATGTTCAGTTGCAACAAACCTGGGTGAGTGAGTTAATATTTCAAGTCACATCGGCAATATCTCAGCCATATCGTACGAGAACAATTTATTCAATAAAGATTATGAAAACATTGTCAACGATGAACAGTAAAAATACTAGAATATCACATATAGGAATATAAAACTAGCATGTAAAACTAAAACATTTTAATTAAAGAAGACAATACAAAATAATACACGGGCTATAGAGGATGATCACCATACTAGGGACCATGGGGACTTACAGTACTTTAGTTGGATTTACACCATCCCTTCAGCCACTGGCGATTGTAGGAAGAGATAGCCATACATTAAAAGCACACATATTCTACGACTAAAAAGTGGTTCGGTTACATTTACTTGGAATATTTTGGGTCTTACGTATCTTCTCAGGAGGACAATACGTTTACAGTACTTTAACCCCCTTTGAGGGTACAGCCACTAACAGGAACATACCTGGAACACATGTTGCACGGCCATGTCGATCTACTTGACACCTGGTGGTTACTGGACATGACATCATAAAACAGGGACCAGAGAGAGCCTAGAAGTAAACCATTCAAATGCATATCTGAAAGCTTTGAAAAATCCTACTTAAACAGAAGACTTGGGATAATAAAAGTCTGACTGAATATAGGCGTTTGGCCATTAAAGTTTTGAAGATTGTGCTTGGATCAAAGTTAAATTCTAAAAGTTTAGTGAACATCTGCATGTTGCTCTTTTTTATCCTCCGCGACGCGTTTTGCGGGGGGTATTAAAATGGCTCCGTCTGTGCTCATTCGTCTTTTCCGGAGCAGAACTTTAAAACCGTTCACTATTTCTTCACTAAACTTGGCACATACATGTAGATAGGTCTGGTGGTGTACTGGTGCCTTTTGGTAGTTTTGGATTCTGAATAAAATATTTTTTTGCGTTTCCATGGCAACATTTCGACTGAAATTGGTGGTAGTGCTCATTTCCGGAGCAGAACTTTAAAACTGTTCACTATTTCTTCACCATACTTGACACATAGATAGCTCTGGTAGCGTACTGACACTTGGATTTCTGAATAAAATATTTTTTGCTTTTCCATGGCAAATGTTTGACTTCGACTGAATTTGGTGGTAGTGCTCCTTTGTTGAGTAAAACATTTGACATAGTCATAACTAGCAGACATATTCATGAAGGGTATTTTGCCATTGCAGGAGAAATTGATGACTTTGTCTTCTTGTTTTTCATTCGTAAATGGTTGTCATTGCTAAGCAATTTACACTGGCCCAAAAAAGAAACGCATAGGTGAAAATCCAGTGTTATCAGTGATGCTTTAATAACTTAAATTACACAAAAAGTAATGATAATGGAGCAATACAAATTCACACAGGTATTGGGACATGTGTATCCAAAAACATACAGTCATTCACAGTGGTATTGAGAGTCTCTGTTTTTGATGGCACGGTCACAAAGTCAGTATTTGGTGAGCCTCAATCACTGCTCTGCATCGCCTGGGCATAGACTGTATGAGACGTCGGATCCGCCGTTGTGGGATTCTTCTCCGTTCATCCTGCAACGCATCGACAAGCTGTTGACGTGTCTGTGGTTGCGGCTGTCGGCGTCGTTCACGTTGATCCAATTGGTCCCACAAATGTTCATTTGGGTTAAGATCCGGAGATTTTGAAGAAGATGGGAGAACTGTAATGTTGTTGATGGCAAGGAAATCTGTTGTAATGCGTGCTGTATGCGGTCTTGCGTTGTCATGCTGGAAACTTTCTCTTCTAGCGTCAATTACGGGAATAACATGACGTACCAGGATTTCATCACGATAGCGCACAGCATTCAAATTCCCTTGGACATGCACCAGCTCTGTTCTGTCATTCACTGATATGCCTGCCCACATCATTACACCTTCGCCGCCGTGTCTGTCGACCTCACGAACACACTGTCGAGCATATCTTTCATTTCGACGTCTGTAAATCCGCATCCTGCCATCATGTCGATACAGCATAAACCGCGACTCGTCGCTGAACCAGATCCTCCTCCAGTTCAGGAGGGTTCATGGCCGAACGTTCCTGCTCCATTGAAGACGTGCACGACGATGGTGGTGTCGCAGAACAGGTCCTGTATGTGGTCGCATCGGTCGGATTCCATGCTCTCTTAGGCGATTCCTGATGGTTTGTGCAGAGACTCGACGCAGCCCAGGAACATTGTCGTCGGTGTACGCTGCAGTGACGGTCCGATTTCGCAGATGAAACACCCGGATGAAGCGGTCTTGCGCTGGAGTTGTCACCCTTGGTCTCCCACTCCTAGGACGATCTCTGGTCGAGTTGTGCTGCGTGTAGCGCTGCCAGAGACGGGAAATCGTACTCTGCCTCACGTTTAGATGTCTGGCAACTGATGACTGGCTTTCTCCAGCTTCCAAGTGTCCAATGGCTCTGTTTCTGCTTTCTTCGTTTAGTCGTGGCATCTTGAGGGTCGCATATACAGAATTTCGGAGAATGAATCGCAACAGGACTGCTGGCTTTTTATACCCATCAGTATCAAGATTCAGATCCCGTATTTGCACGTGCATCATGCTTTCAGATTTTTCTACATGCAGATTATACGGGGATTTTTTTCAAGGTGCTCTGTTTTGGCGAATAATCACCAAAGGTTGTGTTTGCGTGTGTTGGATAATTGTATGGGCTATTTTCACACTTAATATTAACATTGACAGTCATTCCATGCCATATTTTTCGAAACAATCTACTTTGAAGATCAGAATTCAGCTATGCGTTTCTTTTTTTTTTTTCTCTTTATAACGGAACGATGTTTTGCTTGCATTTAAACAAAATACATCTAAACTCTCAAAATACAATCACCAGGCTATCACTAGGGCCATGCGCCTGACAGTGTACATGGTGTAAGAGCAGTGACAATTTGTTCATTTTCATAAGTCCATACCGTCCATAGTCTCGTGATTGGACCCGTGTTACATACACAAACATATTAAAACGCCCAAAAGTGATGAAAACTATATGAAAGATCACAAAACACCAGTGGTGACACGAGGTATTGGGACAAAGTGTAACCTTGTTCAGCCTTTCCTGTACCTACCGACCCGTGAAGGTCTGGGTTAGAATTATAATAGTAACCCATGCTTGTCGTACGACTAACGGGATCGGATGGTCAGGCTCGCTGGCTTGGTCGACACATGTCATCTTATCCCAGATCGATGATCATGCTGTTGATCACTGGACTGTCTGGTCAGACCGCGGCCATGAAGCTGGAAAGTTGCTGAGTGTGGCGTAAAACTAAATTCAACCACTCACTCACTAATGAACGTTGATTCATGAACGTTTAATTATGGTAATATCAACCTCACAGTGGTTTGGATAAAAAATGAAAAGAGCACTTTATTAGACAATTTTTGCCATATGCATTTTCAAGTACTGTGGATACAGTCAAAGGGAGGGGCTTTTGACCAATCAATTCAATTCAGTTCTTTCAATTCTGTATTCTCATAAACCACATTGGTGGTACAAGAGCATATATTGTAAACATATACACAAATACAAATTCAAATTCAAGATGGCAGAAAACAACATACAGTACAACCAGAAATTATTGAGAATTTAAGATTGTAATTTGTTTATTTTTTTCACTCATTACTCACGTATTAAATGTGAATATTAGCAGAACATAACTCCAGGTTCAAAGACAGGTGAACAGTTAGTATTTTGTCAAGTCACCATGGGCAGCAATGCAGGCTTCAATGCGGCGGGGCATACTTCTGATCAAAGAAGTTAGAAAGTCGTGGTCAATGCTGTCCCAATATCGGACCACCTCTTCTTTCATTTCAGCAATATTTGTCAGATTTTTCTTATTGACACTTTCCTTCATAAGTCCCCAAACATTTTCTAATGGATATAGGTCAGGGCTATAGTTTGGCCAATCTAATAATGTCATATCTTGGGTCCGAAACCAGGCCTGTGAATGCTTTGAACGATGTTTAGGGTCGTTGTCCTGCTGGAAAATCCAAACATTTCCATAGAACACGTGAGCAGATGGAAGTAAATGTCCCTCGAGAATATCTGTGTACCGCTCACTGTTCATATTCCCCTTCAAATACACAAAGATATGCCACCCCACACGTCGGACTGTACTTTGGGCGCTGATACAAAGGTTTTTTCAGTTTGTTTGGTCCAGAATTTCAGTGTATTAGGAAACAGCCACACAGAACTTTCATCTGAGAATATCACATTGTCCCAGTTAAAATTTTTATGCTGTAAGCACCAGTTCAACCTTCGCTCCTTTTGTTCAGGTTTCATGATCGATGATGGAATTCCTCGACTTTTCTGCTAACCCATTGCATGCAGCTCAGTTCTAATTGTCTGCTTACAGACAGCCACAGTTCCTCTATCAATCATATCCAGCCTTTAGTTTTCTAAACTCCATCGTCTGATTTTAGAAACAAGAATACCAAGCCGCCTCTGGTCGCCGACAGTCAATTTTCTGGGCCTACCTGCGCCTCCCTGGTGCTCAATGCCATATCCATTTGCAATATTTTTCAAAACACGATAAACAGTGGACAAAGGGATGCCTGTTCTACTTGAAATCACTTTAGCTGATCTGATGTCCTTGTTATAATACTCTAAAATCAACTTCCTCTTCTCTAAATCATCAATAATGAGTATCACTGAAAATGTCGTCTGCTACTAAGTAAACAAAGGGGGATAACTCTTCACAAACTAATGACAAGGATTAACGGAGTTGTCTCTCTTGAATGAAACCAAGCACTTGATAGCTGGTCAAGGTTGTTTATACTAGAAATCCAAATAAACATATTCCTAAAATTCTCAATAATTTCGGGTCATACTATATTAACATTTTATCTCACAAGAGATGATAGATGTAGGATATATTTTGATAGATTTACTATGTCTCGAGATGTTTTTACAGATAATATTTTCGTGAACTCTGTTTCATTGGGAAAAAGAGGAAAGATGGGTGGGCAAATCACTAATCTCACTAATCATGACGACAAGCGATATACCAGGGACTTTACAGGATACCCCTCTGTACAGCAGAGAGCAACTGATTGATCTGAGGCCCCAAGCTGGTGAGGGACAATGACAATGGCTTGAGAAAGGGGGGTAGGGGTGGAGGATGCACACTTCATTTCCACGCTTAGAGGTTCGTCGTCAATTTTACAAGGAATCCAGAAATCGGGTATCAAACTGATTAGAAAAACGAAAACTGCAAAAACCAAAAAGGATCTTGATAATCGCAATAATCCGAAGACATTGGTTTTAGCTTTAAAAGGTCTGCTTGGAAAATCATCAGAGGTTGTTTGATGTCGATGATGCTGAACTTTGATAACATTGTCTTGAGAAAATAAATCGGATTCAAGAGGGCCCAGCGTTTGGCAAATATAATCCATAATCTGAATCATTTCTGTACAGATGTTTGTAGAACATTGTTTTTACTCGGCATCTTCTCACTAGAGATGCCGCAGCAACACTCATGCGATCACTTATTCTTTCTTGTGATTGCATAATTGTTTCCGTGGCATCTCTAGTGAGAAGATGCCGAGGAGAACCAATGTTCCTGAAGTGGAGTGACACTAATGTGATCTTCCGTGGTTAGGTAGACGCCAAGATCTGTCACGCCTGGACTACTGCACTAGACTCCCCAATGGCATTTCTAAGGATCAACTTCACGGATTGCAAAGATTGCAGAGTACCGCCGCAAGGCAAGTTACTAAGACTAAACCTAGAGAACACATATATTCAAACCACTTCATTGGCTACAATCCCATGACAGAATACGAAAGAAACCCTTCGTTCAGTTGACAAATTCCTGCTTTCTGTACCTCTCTACAAGTTGAAGACATTGAGACATGCCACCTCCACACACGCTGCTCTGCTATGGATCTCTCTTCCCCATATACCTCAGATGCGATCCATCCTTGCATACCTTTAAATCTGGCCTAAAGACCACCTATTTAATAACCACTGTCTATTGTTCATCTTTTTATTTGTAAGTGCTTAGAGCATGACCTGTGCGACGCTGACATCAGCGCCATGTAATTATCCTTATTATCGTTATTCATAAACACTGCCAGTGTAAAAACACTGCCACACATATCGACATGGATCTTTCCCAATGATAGCTAAAGACCGCATATTTAACCTTTGCTAAGGCGAACCATTTACTGTAGAAATCAACATGAACAGCCACAGAAAAGGTGCTACACGTGTTTTAACGTGTGCAGGATGTGGTGAGCATGACATTGGGAGGAAAAGTTAAAAACACTGCCTTTTTAAAGGCAAATGTCCAAGTCCATTCTTGCAGGACTCGAACTTGTGGCCAATAGGTTGGTAATGTGTATTATCAGTTGGCAACAGAAAATAATGTCAAATACAGTGTAAAAACAACATATCTTATCTTCCCATGTTGTTACTGGGTTGCTCGTTTTGGAATAAATAATGAGTCTTGCTGTAGGTGAGTGATGGCTCCCAATCACACCCAGAATAATTCCAAAGGTGAAACCCAATGGCCTGTCCTCGACAGTCGAAACTGGCGTACGTCATTAGGGTATTTTATAGACACTAGCAAGTTTTCCCCAGCATAGCAATCTTTATCATCTCTCAGTTTTATAAAATCAGTCGCCAGGTGTTTGCGAAGTATGGTAAAGAATGACATACCTTTGGCCAGCGTTGGATATCACTGAAGTCAAACCCAGATCTTGGAGAAATGTTTACATGATCACTGGTGTTACTATGCAGAAAACATGTCAGTGTCTTGTGTTCAAAACCAAAGGAGAGACACACAGAGGACATAAGGCATTCAGACGCACAGTCATAGAGTGAGAGACTCTCGAGTTTCCTGAACACCTGGTGTTCCATGTACTTGTCCTGTTGTATTGTAGCATTGAAGCAGTTTTGACTACTAGTAATTACAAACCCCCCGCCAAGAAGAAATACAACTTCAGCAAAGTAATATAACAAAGCAGAACACACTGTTGCCATTCTTCGACCGACGTCTCTCTTCATTTTCATTAATTTATATGGATGGATGTAGAAATACCTCTATTGCGAATTGGACTAATAAATACATTAACTATTAAGAAGACTGTGTGCGTTATTGGTTTCATACGAACAAAGACATGTAATATTAATCATATGGCATTCAATATCAGATGTAAATCACGTCATCGTATTCTGAAACGATGTTCTGGAATTGATAACATGATTTCAGTTGAATGGTTTTAATTGAAAATTTAACATAGTTACCCCGAGTTACTCTACCATAATGCAAACAGTATTAACACCGTTATAAATTTATGAACGCGTGGTATTTTAGCGAAGAACAGTTTTTTATGAAGATCAAGTTGCAAACTTCAAATTTCTACTTTTGTTAAAATCAATTATTTTGTGCAAAAGTAGGAAACGACTAAAAGAATCTTTTCACAATGCATCTTTTCAGGCACAGCAATTGACGTATTTTGATATGAAATATCTGCTTTATTTTCAAAACGAAACTGTTGAAGATTAATGGCGTTAAATATTATTAGGACGCAATATGAATACCTGTGCATTTAAATTCAGATGCAGCGTTGATAATTTCTTCCTCATGTTCAGATACCAGTTCTGACAGGAAGTTGCTTTTCTCTCTGTGGAAAATTTAAGCGTCCTAGGTCAGACACATATATCCTGCTATATGATCTGTATTTAACCGAGTTAACCCAGTTGCGAAGTTGGATCTTCGCAACTGGGAATGGCACCAGCTCACCACAATATCTTAAGGATATCCTAAGCAATTAGTTGCTGCGGTCACCAAGACATCTATGAGATATTGTTTTGACAGTAGATTTTGTACAATACCTGACAATGCTATGACGTCATGAGCTTGATGACGTCACAAATCTATGACATCGCTGCACTGCAAGTCTAATGGCAGAACTGTGTTCAGAGATGTACATTTTTCTTTGAAAATTAATGAAGAGTGATTTTGATGATAAATAGAATCTCACCCTCGTTGTCTTCTGATATCAAATATATCAACCACTCGTTGATAAAAGTTAAAGGATCCTCGGCAAGCCTGGGACATTTGTAACTTTATCAACTCGTGGTGATATATTTGATATCAAAAGACACTCGGGTGAGATCCTCTATATCTCATGATATCGATTATTTTAGGTTTTAGAAGTTTATCATTTTGATGACAAACGTGTGTGTTTCATGGCCCATAACAATGCTCAGTTGTAACATACCTGGAACGCATGTTGCACGGCCATGTCGATCTACTTGAAACCTGGTGGTTACTGGACATGACATCATAAAAAAGGGACCAGAGAGAGCCTAGAAGTAAACCATTCAAATGCTAACAAACATGTTACTTACACAAGATAAATATGGTTTAAATAAATTTACAATTACAGAGAGATCTTGGAAGTATACTCTCCCAAAAAAGAAACGCATTATGAAAGTAGCAATTTCATGTAGCAATGAATTAAAACGTGATTCATTTTACAAAAGGTTTTGCTCTGTTTATGAGTCCTATGGTGTTTATGTTTTGAAACATCACAACAAAACGCACCATCCGTAAAATACCCGTATTTAACAGCATGATTTTCAATTTCGGCGTGTAGTGTCACAGAATGCACAATTCACATGCAATGCACGTGAAAGTTGGGGATCAGATAGTCTCAATGATGGGTATGATGTCTGTCGATTACATCCGGGTACATCACCTGCGTCATCGAACAGCTACGGCGACCAGTACCGCTCGACAAATACCCGGACTGAGGAGGCTTTCTGCACAGGCCGTCAGGAACAGGTTGAGAGAGGCTGGTTTACGTGCCAGAAGACTTTATTTTGGCCCTGTGCTTCGACAACAACATCGTCGATATAGAGTTCAATGGTGCACCAACGTTCAGGCCTAGAACCTACCGAATTGGCGTAGAATCTGGTTCAGTGATGAATCACGATTTCTATTGGAACGACGCGATGGAAGAATGCCGGTGCACAGACGTCGACGTGAACGTTTCGCCGACGCTTGCGTTCCCCAGGTGGACAGATTCGGCCGGGGAAGTGTTATGATGTGGGGAGCGTTCACCTGCCGTAGGAGAAGTGATCTGGTGATGATCCAGGGCAACCTGACAGCTCAACGGTACTATGACGAAATCCTACGCCCACACCTCCTTCCAATCATTGATCTCCAGAGGGAGTTGTTTCAACAGAACAATGCCAGGCCCTAAACAGCACGTCACACTAGAGACTTCCTCCAGAACCACAACATCAATGTGCTCGCCTGGCCCTCAAGATCACCGGACTTAAACCCGATCGAACATCTGTGGGATGCCCTGGACTGACTGGTGCGACGCCGTAACCCTCAGCCCCAGACAGAGTGGGCTGCGATTGGGCAACACGAGATTCTGAGACTTATTCGTTCGATGCCGAGGCGATGCCGTGCAGTTCTGGATGCCCACGGTGGTCACACGAGGTATTGACTTCAGCGCCAACACACGTCTCCATGTGACACTCAAACTGACTTTCCTCGAGTTGGTGCCAAAGACGGATAAGTCTGCATTCCCAGTGTGCAATTTCGCTATATTTCATTGACTCATAAAGCCTACAAGATGTTTCAAAATAAAAAAATATAGTTGAAATTCCTATATGCGTTTCTTTTTTGGGAGAGTATATATACTAATGCACATGCAAGTTTGGAGTGAAATACTAACATATGACACACCAAGAACTGAAGGAATTTAAGCATTTGGCCAGTAAAATTAGCCATATGAATAATCCGATGGGTGAAACGTTCATCAAAAGATGCCAAACAATCTTGTGCTTTGCAATATGATAGAGGCAGTAGAATTCTGTTCATAGTGCCTATGAACTAGTGTTGGGAATTGGTTGAAATCTCATAACTGATGATTGCTTCATTACCGACGAACAATCATCGATAAAAATTGGTTAGCGTCAATTTTCAGATTTTCCTATTCACGTTGTTACTGCAGATATGTATAACATGATGCACCTTGCTACTTTAAAGTGATGTTGATATATCATGAACATAAACCTTCTGGGGTCTTCAAGAAATATTCGGTCATGACGTTTCAGTTAGTGAAGTGAGTTTTCTAAGAATTAAACAAGTTTTCAGGCCCTGACAACTTCGAAGATATGTTCCATCGTCAAGTGTTTCAAAGACTAAAACAGCAGTTCCAAAATCGTTTGTGTTCGATTATGAGAAAATGTGATCGATTGCTTGGTCGTTTGGTCACTTCGACCAATCTTCGATTATTTCAATTAATCGGAACACCACTACTATGAACCAATCGTACCTCCATGTTTGCTTGGTCTACGGTTTCCAAATGCCATGAGAATTGTTTGTGCTTACTTCAAGTTGTGAGTTAGGGTGACATTCCAATCACAGCACCATGTTCTGTTACTATAGCATATGTGCAAGTATCGGGCACACAATTTTGGATTTGCTGTGGCAAGATAGGACTGTCAAACCACAACAGAGTCAGGCTGGTCAGCTCTTCCTGCTTGAAACGTCTTGTATGAGACATCCGATAACTCCGATGTAGGAAGCCCAAGTGTTCGAGGGGCAGAGACTATTGGATTTGCACGTGCTTGCGGCATTTTTGACATTTGCAACGTGTCCCTAATACATCAGTCTTGATCGTGACAAATGTAAGCAAAGGGAGTCGTGAGTATCAATATGTTCTGTCCTACAACGTAAGGAATGTGGTAAAACTCTTTCAGAAAATATTCAAATAATCCCAGTAGCCAGACTCTCATCTTAGCATTGATCTTCAGTAACCCATGCTTGTCGCAAGAGGCGACTAACGGGATCGGATGGTCAGGCTCGCTTACTTGGTAGACACATGTCATCGTATCCCAACTGAGTACATCGATCCTCATGTTGTTGATCACTGGATTGTCTGGTCCAGACTAGATTATTGACAGACCGCCGCCATATATCTGGAATGTTGCTGTGCGGCGTAAAACTAAGCTCACTCACTCATTTGTGGAAGATCACTGACTGTGTGTACTGCCGATTAGGGGCCTCATTTTCAGAACGTGGGTTCGAATTCCGGATGGTACTCAGCCCGAAATAGTTCTAGAATCTGAATGAGAAAGTCAAATAAAACTTATGTGAGGAACATGTGTCTGAAACGTCAGTGCAAAAGCATATTCAGTGTCGACTTTGACGAGTCACAGATTCTAATTGGCGTAAAGGGTAGAAAACAGGGAGCAGTATCAATATCCATTCACACAATGTGATTAAAAACATATGGTTATAGCCTGTCGCCATACAGCGCCACGTGGCGACGGCCTGTAAACAAACTACACAATCAAGCGATCGATGGACCGGAAACTCCAGTTGCTAAATTTGAATTGTGATTGATGTGCAAAAGTGAGGAAAATCGTTTATGAAATAAATGTACCTTAAAAAACACTGGGAGTCAGTTATCGGACTTACAATTTCTTTTGTAATTGACTCAGCACTTGTAAAAGCCACTGATCTTATGAAGAAACTCGGGGCATCAGTCCATCAGTAAAAGCATCGAGCTTGTTCAACAGAAAACGCCAGTGCAAAACAATGTCCAGTGTGGGCTCTCTTGCGGTTACTGTTTAGAGTGAGTGAGTGAGTTTTACACCGCACTCAGCAATATGCCAGCCATATAGCCGCGGTCTGTAAATAATCGAGTTTGGACCAGACAATCCAGTGATCAACAGCATGAGCATCAATCTACGCAATTTGGGAAAACCCGGATCTTCACGGGTTACTGTTTAGAAAACATGTCAGTGTCTTCTTTCAAACCAAAGGCGATACATGCAAAAGACGCATTCAGACGCACAGTCATATAGTGAGAGACTCTCGAGCTTCCTGAACACCTGGTGTTCCATGTACTTGTCTTGTTGAATTGTAGCATTGAAGCAATTTTGACTTATTACAAACACAATTGTTCTGAAAAGAAGAAACAAAACTTCAGCAGAGTAATATACCAAAGCCATCCTTCAACAATACGGCTCTCTTCCTATAGCCTGCGTGGCTGCCTCTTGTTCTGTGTCTGCAAGAGTTCTATGTATTCTCTTTATGGCGATACGACTTTTCCGAAATGGCTAAAAGGTTTCAAGTGAAAGGTTTTATATATCACAATTGTATTCGAATCACATGCATTGGACTGCTACATCAAGTGTCTAAACCAGAAAGTGATAATGAATCAGTGGAAACCCCCCTTTAATAACAGGTGCTCGCGATATGACTTGAAATTCAATATAAGCCTCAAGTTAATAATGTATGGCCAAGTGGCATGTTGGTGTAGAACTGGTAAAAGTAAAGTTGCAAGATCAAATTTAAACTGTGCATTAAAATTTATACGTTCAATTATTATCTGAAAAAGAAAACAATGAATAATGGGAGGTAGAAAGTAGGAAAATTGATTCATTTTGATAAGAAATGTCAGCTCTCGTTTTCATCAGAAAGTTTTAAACGTTACAGATAATTGATGACTTGATTGGATTTATCAGCCAAATAATTTATGTTTTTAGACAAAGTTAGTTTGTTATAATCAACTAAATATTTCAGTAAATATTTTAATTCAGATACAGTGTTAACTGTATATCTTCCACATGGTTTAATCGTCAGGTTATGTTTTTAAAAGACTGGCTTTACCAACTGGCATTCGGTCTGTTTTAGATCATATTGACATCGTGCCATTGGCTTTGGAGAGTAAGTAACAAAACGAAGTTTCGCACGTAATTGGGTTTCTTTTACTACGAGGGGCGTTCAAAATGTCGTCAGCCTAACTATATTCGCGATGTCCAATGTTTGGTAGTGTCTCCACAACAAGCTTTTTCAGTAAACATGAAGAAGGGAGTCAATTTAACAAGCAATTGCAGTTTCAAGTTGCATTTTTATGCACTTTAATATCTAATATGATTCTGGCGGATTCTACCAATATCAAACACACAAAATGTTTCTTGCATATTTCGTGTCCTGAAGTTTGTGAATCCGATGCATTTATTGAAGATTTTGCGTTTCTTTGGGGTACGAAGATAAAAAGTCAAACAAAATGGGGATCGTGAGGCTGGAGAAAAACCAATTTGCTTAAGGTTGACAGATAATATGCTGAAAAACAAAACAAAACAGCTGCATTTGTATCATTTTCTAGGTTGGGCTTCGAACTTTTTGAACGTCCCTCGTAAATCGGAAAATATGATACAAAAGAGTTAGTGAATATTGTTAAACGACATTGTCAGCAATTTCAACGTTATGTCACGGCAACGTTTCCGAACGTGACCACCTGATCAGTTATTTGTACCTGAACACGCGCATAAACTGTGAGAGACCACTAACAAAACGTTGAGGAGATGAAGTTCATAGATGTAGTTCATATACTGAGATACATAATGGATATACAAATATCCGGAAATTCCTTTACCAGGACAATATGTTGTTCATGCATGTGTCCTGATAAGCGGGGTTCGATTGTATTCAGATAGATACGTAAGCTCGAGCTCATAATGGTGCGTGACGTTTATGTACACGATCCAATAAGTAAGAAATTCAGTAATCTATTGAAAATCGTGCAACTTGGTACCATGGTTTTGTTATCAGCGAGACATTGTATCTGCGTGTGTATGTGCGTGTGTGTGTCTTCGTGTGTCTGCTCAGACTAATGTCCATGGAGAGCCAACTCAGACACTGTCAATTCTCTCCGAGGTCATCGACCTTTTGCTTGGGCAGGTGCTCCAACCACCATTGGAAGAGACCTCATCTTCCACACACTTATGTGAAGTGACACTTTGTAAAAGGCTGGCTGCAAATACACCTCGTGAAAAGTTAAGCACCCCTTGGAATTTTTACACAGTTTTATGTTTCAGCTAAATTCAGTGGTGTGCATGCACGGTACGTTGGTACAGCTTTTTCTGTAACATCATGTTTTCACAACTAGGATGACAACTTCAAGAACGTTTTGACAATAGATACGGCTCAATACACAAATCTGTTTTGGTCCAAAATGATACCTGTTACAAGTATGGACATAGAGACAGGATCAAGCAACATGGCGGGTATATGATGGGACAAAAGCGTTTATTTGTAACCAGGGAACAATGTGCAATCAAAATCTAGTTTACCTTCCATGTGCTTGCCTGTACCCTACGTCGTATATCTCTACGTCGATCGTCGTATCCCTTTCAGAGGAAACTATCACCCTTCTTGGCGCAAAGCTGCTTCCAGCTCACGCAGTTTTTTGGACAGGCGGTACACGTTTGTATCCGTTGCCGCTAAAGTCCCAAACGTTTTGCGGGGGGCTTAGATCTGGATTAATGGCGGGCCACGGAAGGTCAGTTACTGCATTATTCTGATTGAAAGCTGTCACTGCACTAGAAGGTGGCCTAGCGTTGTCATCCATTGAATACAGGTTTTGTAGCAAGCGGATGGTTATCAAAGTGGAGGACAACAACTGGATCCGGCAACTGGATATACTGGTCACCCGTCAAATTATTGTCACATATTGTGACCAAGTCAAGTTTTTCAGTCCTGAGAGACACATCCCAACACCTCCACCAAAGTCAACATTTTTTCTGCAAATGCTGTATTTCGCTGCCTCGAAACTCTCAAGCGTCCATAAGTTACATGAAGAAGGAATCGACTTTCATTGGACGATTCGAAGTCTTCGACAACCTGACTTTTGTCTAATTTTCCCGCGCAGTGCCTAAGGATACCTAGGCACGATAATTGAAAGTTTCCAACGCCATTTCGGATTTATTTATTATTTGTTATTTATTGATGCTTGCACATATTTGTCCCACTGTACTGCCGACTAGGAATATGGACATACACAATTTACGAGAAAACGTATTTTTTCTTAATGATAACCACCCGTGAAGATCCGGGTTAGAATTGGTCTTCAGTAACCCATGCTTGTCGTAAAAGGGAACTAACGGGACCGGGTGGTTAGATTCGCTGGCTTCGTTGGCACATCTAATCGCATCCCAGTTGTGTAGATCGATATTGATGCTCATGCTGTTGATCACTTGACTGTCTTGACCAGACTCGATTATTTAGCTGAAATATTGCTGAGTGTGGCGTTAAACAAGAAAGGTATCATTATAGTTAATGATAACCAAAGCATCACGAGCTACATATGTCCTACAGGAGTGCACATATCCCTTCCATATCTTGCCACATTTGCTATTTGAACTATCAAATGTCATACTTATGCAAAAAAGACATTATGAGGTTATTTTGTGATGATGTTTTGTTAGAAACAGTCAGTGTACCTGCTTAAACAGATTAGAACTAGCCTCCAGAGTGTACCTGCATAAACAGATTAGAACTAGCCTCCAGAGTGTACCTGCATAAACAGATTAGAACTAGCCTCCAGAGTGTACCTGCATAAACAGATTAGAACTAGCCTCCAGAGTGTACCTGCATAAACAGATTACAACTAGCCTCCAGAGTGTACCTGCATAAACAGATTAGAACTAGCCTCCAGAGTGTACCTGCATAAAGAGATTAGAACTAGCCTCCAGAGTGTACCTGCATAAACAGATTAGAACTAGCCTCCAGAGAGTACCTGCTTAAACAGATTAGAACTAGCCTCCAGAGTGTACCTGCATAAACAGATTAGAACTAGCCTCCAGAGAGTACCTGCTTAAACAGATTAGAACTAGCCTCCAGAGTGTACCTGCATAAACAGATTAGAACTAGCCTCCAGAGTATGTCCTTTGTGATGTGTGTTTGTGTCTTTGTTGTTTAACATCGCGCTCTTTTTCCAGCTATCAGACGACAGTCTGTAAATAATCGAGCATGGGTCCAGAGATTGACATCATGGGAGTCTATGCAATTGGGATACGATGACATGTGTCAACGAGTCAGCGAGCCTGACCACCCGCTCCCGTTAGTCGCCTCTTGCGACAAGCACGGATTGCTCAAGATCAATTCTAAACAGGATCTTCACGGGTGCCCTTGTGATGGATGGCTCACATCATAACAGCTTGAATGATTGACCAGGCTCAGCAGACCAGAATCTATTATTCGAACCAACGGTTTCTGGTAGACTCAAAGACCACAACACTGCACAGCGAATTAAGCGCAAATATTCACTTCCACGAATCTTTGTTGGCAGTCTGGTATATTCCTCCTTTTAGGTATATCATCCCAGTTCCAGTACTGTAGAGCCCATTATTGTAGTGGGACATTCAACATCAAATTCGTGTTCAACGTTGTTGATTCTAGTGAATTAGATTGAGATTTCCATTAAACGTACAAAGACGTCACCGTATAAAGACACATGATCAGGATTTACCCCCGATCGTCTCTCTGGAAACTTCACCCTGAAAACGTCATCCACGACAAGCTGAAACGGAAACCAGTATTCTCCGTTTAATTTATGTAGAAATGTTTCTGTAATTGTGGCACAGCAACATAATGTGTAATATTTCCATGAAGTTATAATTTAGTTACAATGTGAGGTTTCCGTGTGTATGTAGGACTGTCAAATGATTTCTTTTATTGTCTCACAATAGCCTATCAATACCATTTTTCGACACAACAATTCTAATCATACCTTATACTCTCCATCATACAGGGATATTTGGATCTCAGACTCCTTTCCGACAGTTAATGGAAGCGGATGATGCAGCTCATCACCCCAACGATGTTGAAACTTGCTATTGATTACAAGCATCCAATACTTAAACCTGAATTCCAAAAGGAACATCATGTCCTCACCTGAACTCACGAACACAGTAAACCTGTAACAAAACAAAACCTAGTTTAACGGCGGGAAGGTATTGTTCAAAACCTATGGGAAGTTCACTCCATAACTTTTACGCGAAAAGTTGAAAACACGTCCTTCATTTGTAAGCGACAGACATACAACTGGGTCGAAATCGTGTCACCGTGGTGGAGACCGCCATGAAAATACTGACTGCCAGTCACAAAAAAAACAGTTATTCATTTACGTCTTGCGGATGCAGTCATGGTGAATTAACCTAAAATGGCTATACATGTCAGTACCGGACGTACATGAGTTGGGTTGTCTTCGACTCTGGATTGTCTACGTGTTTTCAGAAACCACTCCCATTCCGCTGAATGTTGTGCCATTCAAATATAACATAATGGAGTTGACTTGCTAGCCATGCTTTCGTCGAAGATGTAACAAACGTTAATATTCTAGTCATGCTCTTATAGCCGAATGACGCAAGCAATCATGTAAATCGAGCCAGCATTCTATCACTGGCGACCAAAAGGTAGATTCAGTTTCAAGTTCTTCAAAATCACAGGACATATTCAAAAACCTTCTGAAACAAATGCAACAAAGATCTTTTGCCTCAAACCAAATCCAACTATGATGTACGATTCCGACGTTACTGTAAGTATGTGACTATGAATAACAAAATATACTATTATGCAATCAGGTATTCGTAAAAAGGTGATCCTGTCCTACCAGTTCGACGGCGCCCATCATCAACACATATAAAGGTACGGAAATTGTTTCAACTCAGGGCCAAAATCGGGTCCAGCACCAATCACAAACAAGTACACAGTCATGTCAAGTGCTCAACTGAACGAAAACGGGAACATATGGCACAAGTAAAAAGGCAATTTCAGACATCATATTCATTGTTATTTCAATCCCAACAAACAATCTGGAAACATTGGCCAAAGTTGATTTCTGACCATTTGGCAGTAAAGAAACACGTGGAGAGGTGCTTCCTTAGACAGACATGTCAGAAATGAATTAAGTTTCAGGATCTGCAGTGATCGATTCACACTTAAACCTGCCGTTTAACCAGTTTGAAAGGAAATAGAGTTTACGAAAGCCACATAATGCCACAATTATTTGAAACAACAGTAAACACATCTAACTCATTCAAAGAAAATAATTAAAACTCCTCGTTACCTCGTAGCTGTGTTTGGAGTAGCCAGGAGCAGAATACTGAAATTACTTTGTGGCCCACATGTCAGATCATAGTCACTGTTCATCCTCTGCATCAAATGAAAATACCTGTGTCATTCATCATTACAAAATAGACAAGGATTCTTTCTTACCGACGCCAACTACAAACACCTTAGTCTGTCATAGAGACCCTGAAGCAAATATATCCAAGAAAGCCCACGCAAGTCTAGAAAATGTGGCAAGTCTAGATTTCCACAGCTTCTGAAAATGAAGAAAGTCTCAGGGCTCCTTTTCATTATATTTCATTTTTTTCACTCTGAGCTTTTTTCTGTAAATAAGACTAGTTGTTAGTCAACAAACACCTATAAACAGCACGATACTGAACATGTCGTGAAACATTATTCAGTCTGACAGCTGATAAATGCCATAGAGGCGGTGGGGTAGCCTAGTGGTTAAAGCGTTGGCTCGTCACGCCGAAGACCCGGGTTCGAATCCCCACATGGGTACAATGTGTGAAAGCCCATTTCTGATGTCCCCCGCCGTGATGTTGCTGGAATATTGCTAAAAGCGGCGTACAACCAAGCTCAGTCAGTCAGTCAGATAAATGCCATATCACTGATCTTCGACACTCACTTTATGTTCGATGGATAATATCAAGGAACACAACTGGTATCTTTAATATTTCCAGGGAACTTCTGAAAATATGATCGATTGAAATCATAATCAACAGGCTGCGGCTAAACTAGTATCAGAAGTTAGTGTTAAAGAATAAGATTCTCACTTGAGTGATTTTGGGTCAGATAACAAATTTACATGCTCAGTACTAAAATATTTAGTTCGGGTTCTTTTGGGGTATTTATTATTTAGTACATAAATATATTTCTATCCTAGAATCCAAACAGGCTCAATAGTCTTATGACATGATTTTGATATCATTGTGATGGAATTCATAAAAGAGCGGTCACGTGGAGCATCATATGCTTTCAATAGAAAAATAAACTAAAATTAAATTATATTTAATTCGATCAAGAAGTAATGTATGGTATGGGATATCATACGTACTAGGCTCCTCCACCTGAACTTTCCACAGATATTAGCCACAGTCTCCCATTGGCCAGAGGCTTGACAGACACTGGTGTTTCTCTGATGACAGACAGTGAAGTCTTCCTTACAGTTATATCTTACCACAGCACCCTGGTAGTGTCCGTCATAGGTTATGCTGGTCCCGGGTACATCAGGAGGATGGCCGCAGCCTGTAAACTCTGTAAAGATAATCATTTTCACATGGGAATGACGACGACTGGGTTCCACAAACAAACAAATCCAAACTGCAACACCAATAGCCCACCAAGGCTTGTTGATGACACTTTGGTGAGACGATTTTTACATTATCCGATTATTTAGAAAAATATGTAGAAATTTCGTGTTACCTTTATAAAATTAGTTTATGGAAATTCCTTCTGATTATTTTCTCGTAATTGCGATTACTTTCTCGTGATCTTTATTATTTTCCCGCAATTTTTAATTTTCCCTCAATGTCTATTATCTCTTGTTATTATAACCACTTTCTCAAGACCAGATAAGCTTGAAATAGCGAGAAAATAATATACATATATATGATAAGAAATATGTAAATGATTCATATGAACAAAAACAATAATGTCACCAAAGTTTCAACATTAGGCTTTTGTACAATGCAATATGCATATTTATTAAAGTATGCAGCCTAACTGTTATAATATGGAAAAGGTTATAAAATGTTGTGGATAACATGAATTTTAACCTGAGTAAGTGTGATTGGTGAAACGCCACTTGGAATTGTATTGAACATTGCAGCACGTCGGCAGGATTTTTAAGGAAGGGTTGTAGACGTTTACCACTATGGTGAAATCGACAGAGAAATACGTTACTCGCATGTGTATGTTTCGTGGCCCATACAAATCTTCAGTTGTAACATACCTGGAACACATGTTGCACGGCCATGGCGATCCACTTGACAGGTGGTGGTCACTGGACATGACATCTCAAAACAGGGACCAGAGAGAATCTAGAAGTAAACCATTCAAATGCACATCTGAAAGCTTGGACAGAAATCCTATTTAACAGACAGACAGGATTTATTCAGTAAAGAGACCCTCGCCCATAATACAATCAGATTGTCACTGTGTTCACTCGGTGCGCAAAACAACTTTTCAGCTCTAATTTCTGGAGTTTATCAATTTCTGTACATTATATAAGTATAGACCAACATTGTATATAACAGCATCATTTTTGTTTTGCAAAAGATTTACAAAAGAGTCATGAGTACTTTGTTATATATTTAGTTCTAAATATAGTTATCATAGGCATTACAAATAAATAGTACATGATATTCATTTTCTATATAATGCTGATCTTTGCTTTTACAAAAAGGGCGTAGTCTTTTGTTATATTTAATTCTATTATACCTGCCACATTCAACCGCAGTATTACAATTACTGCATCTAAACCTTGAGATAGCAATTCTTAAATGCATACGGATATCACAACACAAATATGTTTCAACATTTAACAAAGTTTTAAATTCCCAATAAAATATACATTTAGGAGATTCACTAATTGATGAGTACCAAGATTGCTTTAAGTTACCTCCTAGCCTTATCTTGAATAGATACACAATTATTCCACATTTTCAATTTCTTGGCTTAACCAAGCATAACGAAATCCATCTTGAAACAGGATGTGTCTAACTTTTGTTACCCAATTATTATAGCCTAATACAACATTGATGTTGGAGTCTATTTTGTGGCATATGTATAAGTCTACACCAGGATTTAATCACTCTTGACATGTACCAATGCTGTAATGGGAGTCTGCCACACTCGCCAAGAATCATGTACCATTTAATGTAGTTTTTTCACCCTTAAGTATTGTTTACAAAATATAATTTGCACAGCCTCTATTATTTTGGAATGGCATGTTCCTCAAATTTCAGAGCCATAACAAAGAATAGGCACAACCATTGAATCAAAAATATTAAGTAGATCAGTACAAAATATGTTACCAATTTTCCTCTAAAAACCATTTAAAGACATAATAGCTTTAATCCTAATACCCGTAACAGGAAATCGTTTCAACAGGGGAACCATTAAAAACAGTTTCTTATAATGACGAAGAGGCCAACCATTATCTTAGTTATGTTTAAGTTTCATCCCTGTACTATTTCAAAAGCTTTCCAAACCATTTAATTCTTTTGAAGCGAATTACACGTGCCAGATGGTGATGAAATGTCATCTGCAAACATAAGTGCACATGAATTTGGGAAAAATTTATTAATGAAGATTCCTTGACCTCCCTCCAATTCTTATTTCTTATAAAGATTATCAATAAATATAAGAAAAATATGTGCGCTTTGAAAGCCTCCCTGCTTTGTACCTACAATACATTTAAAACAAGAAGAAAGGCCATGTTTAGTTCTAACACTGGCTGAAAGATTGGAATACATTGATGCAATAATAAAAGAACATCATGTCTAAGTGTATCGAATGACTTCGAAACATCTATGGAGACAGGGTAGAATCTTCCCTTCTTTTTGCAGCAATACTTTTGAATAACATCCTGGATAACAGACACAGGATCCACAGTAGAGTAACCAGCTCTAAAACCTGCCTGGGCGTCATTTAATATGTTATTGTCATCACGCTACATTTGTAGCCTTTTGTTAGGAACTAAGGTAAAAATCTTACTAAGAGTGTCAATCAGTGAAATGCCTCTGTAATTGTTTGTGTCATGTTTATTTCCTGATTTATGTAAAGGACAAATGATGCTCTTGCCCCAAGCTGTTTGGGAAGTGTCCTGTATTCAGAATATTATTAAAATCAAATGTAAGTGGTTTGATAATCTTATGTTGTTTTGTAACATATGTTATATTTGGGATTACACTTTCTCAGTAAAGTACAGATTCTAGTGATCCAAGTGTGAAGGTGGAAGCCGCGGTGGCTGAGCGGGTTAGGCGGCTGATTTTGTGTGCTGACGATTAGGTGCCTGACTCTTAGGGTGTGGGTTCGAATCCCGGATGGGACTCAACACAAAAAAGTACTAGAATCTGTACTTTACTAAGAAAGTGTAATCCCAAATATAACTTATGTTACATTTGACCATTTTCTAAATGTCATTGTGTATTCATTTATGTTGTGTTGCTTTAAGAAACTCTGTGACAAGCCCATCTAGTCCAGGTTTCTTGTTATTTGGTATGTTGAAATAATTGCTTATATTTCCTGTTCTGTTATTGGTCTGTTTAGTGAACATTTAGAGTCCATTTTGGAAGTACTGCAGTGGGAGGTGTAGTCTGTTTGAGTATATGTACTGAGAGAGAACCTAGAAGTAAACCATTCAAATTCACATCTGAACGATTGGACAGAAATCCAACTTAAACAAAAGAATTGGGATAATAAAGGGCTGAGCAATTTTTCATTTGACTATTAAAGTTGTAAAGATTCTACTTTTGAATTAAGCTCAGACTTCAAAAGTCTAATGAACAATCGGTTCTTTGTCCATTCACAAGTTCGAAACACTGAACAGGTTATGTGACTATATTTAAGTGACTTCGTGATGTTATCAGGTGTTTGCGAAGTAAGGTAAAGAATGACATACCTTCGGCCAGCATTGGATGTCACTAAAGTCGAACCCAGATCTTGGAGTAATGTTCCCATTGTCACCGCTGTTACTGTGCAGAAAACATGTCAGTGTCTTGTGTTCAAAACCAAAGGAGAGACACACAGAGGACGCAAGGCATTCAGACGCACAGTCATATAAAGATGAACCGCCGACCTTCCTGAACACCTGGTGTTCCATGTACTTGTCCCGTTGTATTGTAGCATTGAAGCAGTTTTGACCACTTACAAACCCCCCGCCAAGAGGAAATGCAACTTCAGCAAAGTAATATAACAAAGCTGAGCACAGTGTTGCCATTCTTCTCCGGCTCTCTTCATATACTTGAATGCATAAACATGGATGTGAAATTTAGCTATCGCGAAAAGTTCTAACATATATAATTATGAACAATTAAGTATCACTAGCGTAAATCTGTACAACCAAATATTGTCATACTAACCATATGGTATTCAATATACGATGTAAAGTGATCCTACGTCTCCTGAAACGATGGTACAGAGTTAATAAAATATTTTTAAATGAATGTTTATAATTGACATTTTAATCAAATCCAGTAATTCATCATTACACCGACAGTAATAGTGTCTTTATAGATGTATGAACATGTGATATTAGTGCGGACCAGTTTCCGAGGTAAAGGTAAATGTGCAGGATTAACTTTCTATTACGATGCCGATGAATAGAATCGTTTTAAATACCTATTTCCAGGAAATTACACAGTATGCACAGTAATATGTTATACACATTTAGCACGCATAGTAATTGATATATTTGAATTGGAAATGTCAGCTCTAAACGTTTAGAGGATTGATGACTTAATGGCATTTCAAAAGTATTTATGTTTGTTTTAGGGCATAATTAGCCCGTCATCAAAATGAATTCCTGAGAATTTGATTTCAGATGCAGTGTCGATAATTTCTCCCTTTTGTTTAGGTATCAGTTCTGGCAGGAATTGTAGAACACAAGTGTCCTAGGTCAGGCAATTATCCTTCTATATGACGGCGGGCTGTATTTAATCCAGTCTGGATCAGATAATCAAGTGATTGACATCATGAGCAGCTGTGCTGCTGGGATACAAGGACAGAACTTACATAAACCAACCACCAAGCCTACCAACCTGATCCTGTAGGTACAGCAAGCATGGGTTGCAGACGACCATTTCCATCGCGAAGTTTCACAGGTTCTGCATCAATTGAAAATTTCGGGACCGTGTCATTAGAGATTGTTGCATAAGTAACAAAATAATGTTTGTGCATATATTTGTTGTTTTTGTTTTAAAATATTCGGAAAGCATGATGTTGAAGGGTAAGTGGCTCGGTATTGTTAACCGCGGCACGGTCAATTTACAGACGCTGACCACCTGACCCATGAGTCGCATCTTATATACACGCAGAGATTGTCGGGCACCTGTTCTCTTAGTCAGAAGTAACGGTCAAGGACAAGAGTTCATCCAAGGCAAACATTCAGCATAGTATTGAGGTATGTATCGGTGATTTCCAATAATATGATCAGGATATACATGCAGAAAAAATGGGTTCTGATGACAAACATGTCGACACAAAATATACGCCAAAGATAATATTCGGAACAACGGGTTATTATCAGGTAACATATTATTTATGCGCAACCAAACATTCAATAAAATACGAGAAAAAGGCTTCAGAACAACTACTTTTATTCAAAGATGCCTTGATGCATGATCGCAGTTTATCATACAGGCAAATCTTGCAAAGGAGACCACACACGATTTACAAGCTTTTGGACCCAAACAGAAGCCCTTAAACGCTTTTTTTGTAGATATATGTTGGTAAAGCGGTCAGTGAAGTCATACATGTAGCTGACCATGGTGCCTGTGAGATTAGCTTCTTCAGTAGGTTAACAAGCATGGAAGAATCGCTGATGTACATGTAGGGTTTGCCATCTTTGCCCGTGAAGATCCTGGTTAGAATTGATCTTCAGGAACCCCTGCTTGTCGTAAGAGGCGACTAACAGGATCGGGTGGTCAAGCTCGCTGGCTTGGTTGACACATGTCATCGGTTCCCAATTGCGTAGATCGATGCTCATGCTGTTGATCACTGGAACCGGGAAAGAAATGGACGGTGTTATAGAAATCAGATCCTCTGGTGCAGTCAAGTATTCGGGCTTGGGTAGGTTCTTGTGAACAGCAACTGGCGTCAAAGAAAACTGCATGAGGTCATAGACATGCAATTAGCCGTGACCAGGGATAACAGACAGACAGACAGATTGTTTATTTGAGTCTCACCCTCCATACAATAACTAAAACACATAAATGGATATAGTTCATTAAAAAATGTTTATAGGGCCATTCCGTACGGAATTACGAGAGACCTTACAAGTTCAACTGTACAATAGATTTTAGATAGAATATAGGTCAAGACGTAACACATATCATGGATTGTATAAAACTGTTCTCCTCTTTCTTAAGATGAAATGGCAGGTTTTGGCAGCTAAAAAGTACATATTGCATTGTTGGATAAAATAAACGAAGTTTTTTTAGCATCACATAGAATGTAAAAATCCGGGCATATAACATGGCACATTTGTAAAAGGTTAACACGCTCAGCATTGTATACAGGTCAGTTAATTAATACATGTATCTCGTCCTCAATAGAAGTTGGACAATTAAAACGTTTTCTTTCATTAAGTAGTACATTGTTATATCTACCAAGTTCAACATTGATAGGCGCAGTTCCACGTCTAAATTTAGCAAGGGCACATTCAGACCAATTTAGCAAGGGCACTTCTATACAGGCGTGGCATATGGCGAGTTACATAACTCTCAACGTGGTAAGCATTTTTAAAAGTTCAATAAAGTCTAAGCTTGTTGCCCCCTTGATTAGAAACACCACATGGGTTACAAATAAATTCTTTCTATTCTGAAGCATACATATCAAACATTTTTAGGATTACTTCCTGTACAATAAAGGTAACATTAAAACCATTATCATAGGGAATAAAATGTTCCAAGCCAATATCTGTTATCTGTGAATTCTGTAATTAAGGTTTTGTTTTCTTCTGAAAGCCCACATATTACACCAGTGAAATATTTAACTAGTAAGTCGGTACTGGGTTAGATTACATATACGTTTATAAAACCTTACAATTCCAACTCACTGACGTACTAGAGGCGGGGTCCACCCCATGTCTCTACTGGCAGCTGCGTTGGGTGCAAACCTCCTTAGGCCTAAGTAAAATAGCATAACACGATTTTGCACAGCATTTACACACGGCTGTTGTAAGGGATGGGGTTGAGCAAGAAAGTGAATTTATAGTCAAGTGGTTGGACAATGATGAAATGGTTTGGCATTTGTCATATATGATGTAATTGACTCTTAATTCACCGTACATCACATGATTTAGCTTATCAGTTTAGTGACCACCAGTCCTCAAATGCTTGTTATTTCCTGTATTTAATTCCGGTCACACACTTAATGACGGAAGCTGACCCCTGAGTATACATTCATTCTAAGCTGTGCGCCATTCGCGGTAGAAATTATCCAGGCTATTAACAGCCATTCCATGTACACATGGGTACAGTCTGGCCTTTAAACTACAATAAAACACAATTTCTGGCCAGCTTGTTTAGCTAACTTTCCGAGCACAGGAAGCTGAACACATCAACCCCAGTTCCGCACCAAATGTCATTGTGATAAAAAATGTCAACACTAAATACTTAAATTGTGGTCAGTTTTAATTACTGGATGGATGTGCTTTTAAAAAACATAAACATCTTACACTATTTCAGTCTCTTCAGTTACGGACCGGCTCAGCGAGCAAGCGATTCTGCTTTAGTGTAGTGATAACAGCATAACCTATTTTAAACTGCCTAGTGATACCTCGCTCTGCAAAGGTTCTATTTAACAAAATGCGCTCTGATATCGAACACGACTGGCTTTTGACCTAATAAATAGCATCTCTAGCATCTAAATTCACCTAATATTCATATTGTAATATTAATTCTACGTTGATATAAAAACGATATGACGTTTGCTGTGTGAACCCAACACTCGAGTCGGCAAATCAAACTCATACCACTCTTATTCGTTATATAATTGAATAATCATCAGAGACCACTGAGGTCAACCTAAAGGGCACACACTTGTGTGATGACGTCACAAAAACAAAATGGCCGACTTTCTTGCTAAACCCCAACCCTTACATCACACGACATGTTCTGTGTTCCCCATATACAGGAGCCATAATCTAAAACTGACCACACCATAGAGTCATACAGTAAAAGGTCTTATGTTCCATACCACCCAATAATTTATATTTAGAAATTATTAATCCAAGAGCCCTACTGGCCATTCTGGAGTAATCTAAATATTCAGAAAGTAACAAACCGAGGTAGCAGTAACAATCCATGATTTCTAAAATATTTTCACCACATTTAAAAACACACGTGGTCCTCTCTACCGATCGTGGTCTAAAATGTACAACCTTTTATTTGATATGATTTGCAGAAGTTTTATTTACATCACACCAGGAGTCAAGACAGTCAAGGAAACAATTCAGGTCCGTTTCTGACTCAGCTAATAAAACAATATCGTCAGCATACGCTAACACAGAAACTTTCATATCATCAACAATCAGACCCACATCAGGATTGTCCAAAGCAAACAACAAATCATTTATATACATGCTAAATAACAATGCTGACAGGAGACTCCCTTGCTTTAGACCACAATTCACATCAGACCATGGGGTATTAAAATCATTTAACCGAATACAACATTTAACATTATCATAAATTGACATTATGGCATTAACAATTCTACCCCGGACATTGTCTTCCTTCAGATTCTGCCATATTATGTCCCTGTTAATATAATCTTAAGTCTGTAAAGGCCACGTATGTAGATTTTTTCATACTTTTTCTGGTTTCTATAAGGGAGGTGACATTATATACATGTTCTGTTGTGGATCTGCCATTTCTAAAACCATTCTGGTTCTCATGAAGAAGCATATTGTTTTCAACATAGTTTTTTAGCCGGTTATTGAGTAGCCCACAGTAGAGTTTATAGATGGCATTGGCAAGTGTGATACCTCTGTACGTAAGGGGATCCCTGGGGTCGTCCGTAGAACTCTTAGGGAAAGGTGTAATTATTCCTTTACCCCACAACGACGGAACTATTCCCGTATTAAAACATACATCAAAGAGGCGATGTAAGAACAATAGACAGTTAGAATTTGTCTACACTTCAAAGGGAATGGCATCGATACCTGGGGATTTCCATCTCTTAGCAGCTGCGAGCACATTATGCACCTCCTCCAAAGATATGTTCAGTTCACTGTCACAGGCAATGGTTGCATAACGCAACACAACACACCGCTATGGTAGGTGTTAAGTACATCGGAGTATACGTCTTTCCATGTCTCTAGTACAATAATAGTATCTGAACTTATAGAACCATCTGTTAGTTTCACTTCCATGGGAATAACTTTCCTCCTTGTCAAAACCTACACCAACTTTTCCTATTTTAAGCCAGAACTCAGCAGATCCATGGTCATATTGACTTTCAAGTTCACTGCATCACACATATCATTCCATAGTGACGACAGTTCTGGGGTCCACCATTCTTTTGAACGACGGCGTTTTTTGTTGCCAGCACAAGAGTTAAGGAGGATAGTTCTGTATGGCAAGGACCTCTTCATTTCACAAGTCACCATGTTTACAAACATATCAAACGCATTATTTATGTCAGCTTGATCACACTGCAAAGATTCCAGTCTATGCATACTACCTATTAGGGACTGATATATATCCTCAGGTGTCATAACGTTTTCAGGTACATTGCTGCTATCACATGTGATCCTCGTCTGATTAAGACTAACACTCGGTACCGGCTGATGGAGGCGAAGGTCTAAATTCACAGACCACATTGAATGGTGTAGTTTCAAAACTGCCTGGGGATATACTGCACCTACACATCCTGCACCACCTGTCATATTGTTGGGTCTCACCACTTTGAAGTTTTCAAACTTGCTTAACATATCATAAGAGCGGAGACAATAGTCCACAACAGACGTACCCCTAGTCGACACATAAGTAAAATCATTGCAAATACCGTGTCTACCATTAACTATACACATGTTACCTGAAATTAAGAAATTTGTGTGGAGTTTACCATAGGTATTTATTGTATTGTCGATTACTTCTCTTATAGGTAGGGGGCGGTGGGGTAGCCTAACGGTTAAAGCGTTGGCTCGTAACGCCGAAGACCCGGGTTCGAATCTCCACATGGGCACAATGTGTGAAGCCCATTTCTGGTGTCCCCCGCCGTGATGTTGCTGGAATATTGCTAAAAGCGGCGTAAAACCAAACTCAGTCAGTCAGTCAGTCTTATAGGTAGATAATCAATGCCTTCAATAAAGTCTATCAGGTCACCACACCTACTATTAATATCACCACATATATAGGTCATACCAGGAACATAATATTTCACAAGCTGCAGTAGCAGGGTATCATAAAATTCAGCACCAATGCATCTGCCAAACGCATGGGACTTATTGACTTACTTATCTGTACTCATCAGTGCTTAACACCTACAGGACTATTTTAATCTCTGCTGGCGGCTGTCGATGTGTATCTGTAATATTGTTTAAGGAATCGTAAAACAGACACTCGTCGTCTGATATATCTTGACGATATCCACAGAAGCATAAGAAATGTCCATAACTTCAACGAACCAATTATATGGTACCATATACCTGGACATTTCGAGTTTAGAATACGTCACCAGTAACAATGCTTGTTGCCAGACTTAAATATACAATAAACAGTGTTCAGGGTTGGTGTCTCGGTTGATTCAGTTTTCACAGAGCCCCAATGGCGCTGCTCATATGTAACTGACAGTCGTAATATACCTTAAATATGGATGACTACAATAATATGTAACTGACAGTCGTGATATACCTTAAATATGGATCACTACAATAATATGTAACTGACAGTCGTAATATACCTTAAAAATAGACGACTACAATAATATGTAACTGACAGTCGTAATATACCTTAAATATGGATGACTACAATAATATGTAACTGACAGTCGTGATATACCTTAAATATGGATGACTACAATAATAAGTAACTGACAGTCGTGATATACCTTCAATATCACTCTCCTACCCAGAGTTCCATGCGGCAAGCCAGCATAGTACCTCTGCCACAGGCCCCGGAAAAATGTGACTATTCGTCACATCTTGCAATGTCCATTCAATATAATGTACAGATTTATTTTACTCTTTTATGTTTGACTAGTCTACACATCTAACTAAACATCTTTAATAAAATTGGTTTAGTTTCACTGAGAAAATATCCAAAAACATGTAACACTATTTCGATTTGCGTAGCGATTCTTTGTTTACATATGTTGTACGGCTCCACGTGCTGTCATCGAAGCTGATGGAGAGCAAACGATGCAGCCAATTTGATATCTAAATATGTACTGTCATAGACCTTACTGTCGCAGTTGTGGAAGAATATATATGTAACAATGTAAAACAATATGAAGAGAGCGCCGAAAAGCTTTCGTGAGTCCAGACTCTTCTTATTATGAATATGCGCGTTTGTTTACAAACAAGAGAAAAGTCCGGTCACGTGATATGCAAATTAGCCTGTGGCAGTGATGTTATCTTAGTCATCGCTGTGCCGGAGTGTGCTTAAATATTGATGACTACAATAATATGTAACTGACAGTCGTGATATACCTTAAATATGGATGACTACAATAATATGTAACTGACAGTCGTAATATACCTTCAATATCACTCTCCTACCCAGAGTTCCATGCGGCAAGCCAGCATAGTACCTCTGCCACAGGCCCCGGAAAAATGTGACTATTCGTCACATCTTGCAATGTCCATTCAATATAATGTACAGATTTATTTTACTCTTTTATGTTTGACTAGTCTACACATCTAACTAAACATCTTTAATAAAATTGGTTTAGTTTCACTGAGAAAATATCCAAAAACATGTAACACTATTTCGATTTGCGTAGCGATTCTTTGTTTACATATGTTGTACGGCTCCACGTGCTGTCATCGAAGCTGATGGAGAGCAAACGATGCAGCCAATTTGATATCTAAATATGTACTGTCATAGACCTTACTGTCGCAGTTGTGGAAGAATATATATGTAACAATGTAAAACAATATGAAGAGAGCGCCGAAAAGCTTTCGTGAGTCCAGACTCTTCTTATTATGAATATGCGCATTTGTTTACAAACAAGAGAAAAGTCCGGTCACGTGATATGCAAATTAGCCTGTGGCAGTGATGTTATGTTAGTCATCGCTGTGCCGGAGTGTGCTTAAATATTGATGACTACAATAATATGTAACTGACAGTCGTAATATACCTTAAATATGGATGACTACAATAATATGTAACTGACAGTCGTGATATACCTTAAATATGGATGACTACAATAATATGTAACTGACAGTCGTGATATACCTTAAATATGGATGACTACAATAATATGTAACTGACAGTCGTAATATACCTTCAATATCACTCTCCTACCCAGAGTTCCATGCGGCAAGCCAGCATAGTACCTCTGCCACAGGCCAGAAAAATGTGACTATTCGTCACATCTTGCAATGTCCATTCAATATAATGTACAGATTTATTTTACTCTTTTATTTTTGACGAGTCTACACATCTAACTAAACATCTTTAATAAAATTGGTTTAGTTTCACTGAGAAAATATCCAAAAACATGTAACACTATTTCGATTTGCGTAGCGATTCTTTGTTTACATATGTTGTACGGCTCCACGTGCTGTCATCGAAGCTGATGGAGAGCAAACGATGCAGCCAATTTGATATCTAAATATGTACTGTCATAGACCTTACTGTCGCAGTTGTGGAAGAATATATATGTAACAATGTAAAACAATATGAAGAGAGCGCCGAAAAGCTTTCGTGAGTCCAGACTCTTCTTATTATGAATATGCGCGTTTGTTTACAAACAAGAGAAAAGTCCGGTCACGTGATATGCAAATTAGCCTGTGGCAGTGATGTTATCTTAGTCATCGCTGTGCCGGAGTGTGCTTAAATATTGATGACTACAATAATATGTAACTGACAGTCGTGATATACCTTAAATATGGATGACTACAATAATATGTAACTGACAGTCGTAATATACATTAAATATTGATGACTACTGATATGTAACTGACAGTCGTAATATACCTTAAATATGGATGACTACAAAAATATGTAACTGACAGTCGTAAGATACCTTAAGTATTGATGACTACAATAATATGTAACTGAGAGTCGTAAAAAACCTTAAATATTGATGACTACAATAATATGTAACTGACAGTCGTGATATACCTTAAATATTGATGACTACAATAATATGTAACTGACAGTCGTGATATACCTTAAATATGGATGACTACAATAATATGTAACTGACAGTCGTGATATACCTTAAATATGGATGACTACAATAATATGTAACTGACAGTCGTAATATACCTTAAATATGGATGACTACAATAATATGTAACTGACAGTCGTAATATACCTTAAATATGGATGACTACAATAATATGTAACTGACAGTCGTAATATACCTTAAATATGGATGACTACAATAATATGTAACTGACAGTCGTAATATACCTTAAATATGGATGACTACAATAATATGTAACTGACAGTCGTGATATACCTTAAATATGGATGACTACAATAATATGTAACTGACAGTCGTGATATACCTTAAATATTGATGACTACAATAATATGTAACTGACAGTCGTAATATACCTTAAATATGGATGACTACAATAATATGTAACTGACAGTCGTGATATACCTTAAATATGGATGACTACAATAATATGTAACTGACAGTCGTGATATACCTTAAATATTGATGACTACAATAATATGTAACTGACAGTCGTGAAAAACCTTAAATATTGATGACTACAATAATATGTAACTGACAGTCGTGATATACCTTAAATATGGATGACTACAATAATATGTAACTGACAGTCGTGATATACCTTAAATATGGATGACTACAATAATATGTAACTGACAGTCGTAATATACCTTAAATATGGATGACTACAATAATATGTAACTGACAGTCGTAATATACCTTAAATATGGATGACTACAATAATATGTAACTGACAGTCGTGATATACCTTAAATATGGATGACTACAATAATATGTAACTGACAGTCGTGATATACCTTAAATATGGATCTCCTACCCAGAGTTCCATGCGGCAAGCCAGCATAGTACCTCTGCCACAGGTCTCGGAAAAATGTGACTATTCGTCATATCTTAAAATGATGACTTCAATATAATGTACTGATTTAATTTTACTCTTTTATGTTTGACTAGTCTGACACATCTAACTAAACATCTTTAATACAAAATTGGTTTAGTTTCACTGAGAAAATATCCAAAATATGATAACACTATTTCGATTGACAGTAGCGATTCTTTGTTTACATATGTTGACTACAATAATATGGCTCCACAGTGATATACATCGAATATGATGACTAGAGCAATACGTAACTGACAATTTGATATCTAAATATGTACTGTCATAGACCTTACTGTCGCAGTTGTGGAAGAATATATATGTAACAATGTAAATACCTTAAAGCTTTCGTGAGTCCAGACTCTTCTTATTACAATAATATGTAACTGTTTGTTTACAAACAAGAGAAAAGTCCGGTCACGTGATATGCAAATTAGCCTGTGGCAGTGATGTTATCTTAGTCATCGATATAGTGTGCTTAAATATTGATGACTACAATAATATGTAACTGACAGTCGTGATATACCTTAAATATGGATGACTACAATAATATGTAACTGACAGTCGTAATATACCTTCAATATCACTCTCCTACCCAGAGTTCCATGCGGCAAGCCAGCATAGTACCTCTGCCACAGGCCAGAAAAATGTGACTATTCGTCACATCTTGCAATGTCCATTCAATATAATGTACAGATTTATTTTACTCTTTTATGTTTGACTAGTCTACACATCTAACTAAACATCTTTAATAAAATTGGTTTAGTTTCACTGAGAAAATATCCAAAAACATGTAACACTATTTCGATTTGCGTAGCGATTCTTTGTTTACATATGTTGTACGGCTCCACGTGCTGTCATCGAAGCTGATGGAGAGCAAACGATGCAGCCAATTTGATATCTAAATATGTACTGTCATAGACCTTACTGTCGCAGTTGTGGAAGAATATATATGTAACAATGTAAAACAATATGAAGAGAGCGCCGAAAAGCTTTCGTGAGTCCAGACTCTTCTTATTATGAATATGCGCGTTTGTTTACAAACAAGAGAAAAGTCCGGTCACGTGATATGCAAATTAGCCTGTGGCAGTGATGTTATGTTAGTCATCGCTGTGCCGGAGTGTGCTTAAATATTGATGACTACAATAATAATATGTAACTGACAGTCGTAATATACCTTAAATATGGATGACTACAATAATATGTAACTGACAGTCGTGATATACCTTAAATATTGATGACTACAATAATATGTAACTGACAGTCGTGATATACCTTAAATATGGATGACTACAATAATATGTAACTGACAGTCGTAATATACCTTCAATATCACTCTCCTACCCAGAGTTCCATGCGGCAAGCCAGCATAGTACCTCTGCCACAGGCCAGAAAAATGTGACTATTCGTCACATCTTGCAATGTCCATTCAATATAATGTACAGATTTATTTTACTCTTTTATTTTTGACGAGTCTACACATCTAACTAAACATCTTTAATAAAATTGGTTTAGTTTCACTGAGAAAAAATATCCAAAACATGTAACACTATTTCGATTTGCGTAGCGATTCTTTGTTTACATATGTTGTACGGCTCCACGTGCTGTCATCGAAGCTGATGGAGAGCAAACGATGCAGCCAATTTGATATCTAAATATGTACTGTCATAGACCTTACTGTCGCAGTTGTGGAAGAATATATATGTAACAATGTAAAACAATATGAGAGCGCCGAAAAGCTTTCGTGAGTCCAGACTCTTCTTATTATGAATATGCGCGTTTGTTTACAAACAAGAGAAAAGTCCGGTCACGTGATATGCAAATTAGCCTGTGGCAGTGATGTTATCTTAGTCATCGCTGTGCCTTAAATAGTGATGCTTAAATATTGATGACTACAATAATATGTAACTGACAGTCGTGATATACCTTAAATATGGATGACTACAATAATATGTAACTGACAGTCGTAATATACCTTAAATATTGATGACTACAATAATATGTAACTGACAGTCGTAATATACCTTAAATATGGATGACTACAATAATATGTAACTGACAGTCGTAATATACCTTAAATATGGATGACTACAATAATATGTAACTGACAGTCGTAATATACCTTAAATATGGATGACTACAATAATATGTAACTGACAGTCGTGATATACCTTACCTTAAATATGGATGACTACAATAATATGTAACTGACAGTCGTGATATACCTTAAATATGGATGACTACAATAATATGTAACTGACAGTCGTGATATACCTTAAATATGGATGACTACAATAATATGTAACTGACAGTCGTAATATACCTTAAATATGGATGACTACAATAATATGTAACTGACAGTCGTAATATACCTTAAATATGGATGACTACAATAATATGTAACTGACAGTCGTAATATACTTAAATATGGATGACTACAATAATATGTAATATATATACTTTAAATATGGATGACTACAATAATATGTAACTGACAGTCGTAATATACAGTCGTAATATACCCAAAAATGGATGATGACTACAATAATATGTAACTGACAGTCGTAATATACCTTAAATATGGATGACTACAATAATATGTAACTGACAGTCGTGATATACCTTAAATATGGATGACTACAATAATATGTAACTGACAGTCGTGATATACCTTAAATATGGATGACTACAATAATATGTAACTGACAGTCGTGATATACCTTAAATATGGATGACTACAATAATATGTAACTGACAGTCGTAATATACCTTAAATATGGATGACTACAATAATATGTAACTGACAGTCGTAATATACCTTAAATATGGATGACTACAATAATATGTAACTGACAGTCGTGATATACCTTAAATATGGATGACTACAATAATATGTAACTGACAGTCGTGATATACCTTAAATATGGATGACTACAATAATATGTAACTGACAGTCGTGATATACCTTAAATATGGATGACTACAATAATATGTAACTGACAGTCGTAATATACTACTGTAAAATATATACCTTAAATATGGATGACTACAATAATATGTAACTGACAGTCGTGATATACCTTAAATATGGATGACTACAATAATATGTAACTGACAGTCGTAATATACCTTAAATATGGATGACTACAATAATATGTAACTGACAGTCGTGATATACCTTAAATATGGATGACTACAATAATATGTAACTGACAGTCGTGATATACCTTAAATATGGATGACTACAATAATATGTAACTGACAGTCGTATATACCTTAAATATGGATGACTACAATAATATGTAACTGACAGTCGTGATATACCTTAAATATGGATGACTACAATAATATGTAACTGACAGTCGTAATATACCTTAAATATGGATGACTACAATAATATGTAACTGACAGTCGTGATATACCTTAAATATGGATGACTACAATAATATGTAACTGACAGTGATATACCTTTAAATGGATGACTACAATAATATGTAACTGACAGTCGTGATATACTAAACTCTTTAAATATGGATGACTACAATATCCAAAACATGTAACTGACATTTCGTGATATTTGTTTAAATATTGATGACTCAATAATATGTAACTGAATGATGGATAACCTTAAAATGGACACAATAATTTGATATCTAATATGTATATAGACCTTACTGATGACTACAGTTGTAATATGTAAGAATATATAGTAACAATGTAAAACTTAAATATGGATGACTACAATAATATGTAACTGACAGTCGTAATATACCTTAAATATGGATGTTTACATAATATGTAACTGTAGTCGTAATATATGCAAATATGGATGACTACAATAATATGTAACTGACATCGTAATATACCTTAAATATGGATGACTACAATAATATGTAACTGACAGTCGTGATATACCTTAAATATGGATGACTACAATAATATGTAACTGACAGTCGTAATATACCTTAAATATGGATGACTACAATAATATGTAACTGACAGTCGTAATATACCTTAAATATGGATGACTACAATAATATGTAACTGACAGTCGTAATATACCTTAAATATGGATGACTACAATAATATGTAACTGACAGTCGTAATATACCTTAAATATGGATGACTACAATAATATGTAACTGACAGTCGTGATATACCTTAAATATGGATGACTACAATAATATGTAACTGACAGTCGTGATATACCTTAAATATGGATGACTACAATAATATGTAACTGACAGTCGTGATATACCTTAAATATGGATGACTACAATAATATGTAACTGACAGTCGTAATATACCTTAAATATGGATGACTACAATAATATGTAACTGACAGTCGTAATATACCTTAAATATGGATGACTACAATAATATGTAACTGACAGTCGTAATATACCTTAAATATGGATGACTACAATAATATGTAACTGACAGTCGTAATATACCTTAAATATGGATGACTACAATAAATAATATGTAACTGACAGTCGTGATATACCTTAAATATGGATGACTACAATAATATGTAACTGACAGTCGTGATATACCTTAAATATGGATGACTACAATAATATGTAACTGACAGTCGTAATATACCTTAAATATGGATGACTACAATAATATGTAACTGACAGTCGTGATATACCTTAAATATGGATGACTACAATAATATGTAACTGACAGTCGTGATATACCTTAAATATGGATGACTACAATAATATGTAACTGACAGTCGTGATATACCTTAAATATGGATGACTACAATAATATGTAACTGACAGTCGTAATATACCTTAAATATGGATGACTACAATAATATGTAACTGACAGTCGTGATATACCTTAAATATGGATGACTACAATAATATGTAACTGACAGTCGTAATATACCTTAAATATGGATGACTACAATAATATGTAACTGACAGTCGTGATATACCTTAAATATGGATGACTACAATAATATGTAACTGACAGTCGTAATATACCTTAAATATGGATGACTACAATAATATGTAACTGACAGTCGTGATATACCTTAAATATGGATGACTACAATAATATGTAACTGACAGTCGTGATATACCTTAAATATGGATGACTACAATAATATGTAACTGACAGTCGTGATATACCTTAAATATGGATGACTACAATAATATGTAACTGACAGTCGTGATATACCTTAAATATGGATGACTACAATAATATGTAACTGACAGTCGTAATATACCTTCAATATCACTCTCCTACCCAGAGTTCCATGCGGCAAGCCAGCATAGTACCTCTGCCACAGGCCAGAAAAATGTGACTATTCGTCACATCTTGCAATGTCCATTCAATATAATGTACAGATTTATTTTACTCTTTTATTTTTGACGAGTCTACACATCTAACTAAACATCTTTAATAAAATTGGTTTAGTTTCACTGAGAAAATATCCAAAAACATGTAACACTATTTCGATTTGCGTAGCGATTCTTTGTTTACATATGTTGTACGGCTCCACGTGCTGTCATCGAAGCTGATGGAGCACAAAACGATGCAGCCAATTTGATATCTAAATATGTACTGTCATAGACCTTACTGTCGCAGTTGTGGAAGAATATATATGTAACAATGTAAAACAATATGAAAGAGCGCCGAAAAGCTTTCGTGAGTCCAGACTCTTCTTATTATGAATATGCGCGTTTGTTTACAAACAAGAGAAAAGTCCGGTCACGTGATATGCAAATTAGCCTGTGGCAGTGATGTTATGTTAGTCATCGCTGTGCCGGAGTGTGCTTAAATATTGATGACTACAATAATATGTAACTGACAGTCGTAATATACCTTAAATATGGATGACTACAATAATATGTAACTGACAGTCGTAATATACCTTAAATATGGATGACTACAATAATATGTAACTGACAGTCGTGATATACCTTAAATATGGATGACTACAATAATATGTAACTGACAGTCGTAATATACCTTAAATATGGATGACTACAATAATATGTAACTGACAGTCGTAATATACCTTAAATATTGATGACTACAATAATATGTAACTGACAGTCGATATACCTTAAATATGGATGACTACAAAAATATGTAACTGACAGTCGTAAGATACCTTAAGTATTGATGACTACAATAATATGTAACTGAGAGTCGTAAAAAACCTTAAATATGGATGACTACAATAATATCTTACTGACAGTCGTGATATACCTTTAATATTGATGACTACAATAATATGTAACTGACAGTCGTGATATACCTTAAATATGGATGACTACAATAATATGTAACTGACAGTCGTGATATACCTTAAATATGGATGACTACAATAATATGTAACTGACAGTCGTAATATACCTTAAATATGGATGACTACAATAATATGTAACTGACAGTCGTAATATACCTTAAATATGGATGACTACAATAATATGTAACTGACAGTCGTAATATACCTTAAATATGGATGACTACAATAATATGTAACTGACAGTCGTAATATACCTTAAATATGGATGACTACAATAATATGTAACTGACAGTCGTGATATACCTTAAATATGGATGACTACAATAATATGTAACTGACAGTCGTAATATACCTTAAATATGGATGACTACAATAATATGTAACTGACAGTCGTAATATACCTTAAATATGGATGACTACAATAATATGTAACTGACAGTCGTGATATACCTTAAATATGGATGACTACAATAATATGTAACTGACAGTCGTAATAAACCTTAAATATGGATGACTACAATAATATGTAACTGACAGTCGTAATATACCTTAAATATGGATGACTACAATAATATGTAACTGACAGTCGTGATATACCTTAAATATGGATGACTACAATAATATGTAACTGACAGTCGTGATATACCTTAAATATGGATGACTACAATAATATGTAACTGACAGTCGTGATATACCTTAAATATGGATGACTACAATAATATGTAACTGACAGTCGTGATATACCTTAAATATGGATGACTACAATAATATGTAACTGACAGTCGTAATATACCTTAAATATCACTCTCCTACCCAGAGTTCCATGCGGCAAGCCAGCATAGTACCTCTGCCACAGGCCAGAAAAATGTGACTATTCGTCACATCTTGCAATGTCCATTCAATATAATGTACAGATTTATTTTACTCTTTTATTTTTGACGAGTCTACACATCTAACTAAACATTTTTAATAGAATGGTTTAGTTTCACTGAGAAAATATCCAAAAACATGTAACACTATTTCGATTTGCGTAGCGATTCTTTGTTTACATATGTTGTACGGCTCCACGTGCTGTCATCGAAGCTGATGGAGAGCAAACGATGCAGCCAATTTGATATCTAAATATGTACTGTCATAGACCTTACTGTCGCAGTTGTGGAAGAATATATATGTAACAATGTAAAACAATATGAAGAGAGCGCCGAAAAGCTTTCGTGAGTCCAGACTCTTCTTATTATGAATATGCGCGTTTGTTTACAAACAAGAGAAAAGTCCGGTCACGTGATATGCAAATTAGCCTGTTGCAGTGATGTTATCTTAGTCATCGCTGTGCCGGAGTGTGCTTAAATATTGATGACTACAATAATATGTAACTGACAGTCGTAATATACCTTAAATATGGATGTCTACAATAATATGTAACTGACAGTCGTGATATACCTTAAATATTGATGACTACAATAATATGTAACTGACAGTCGTAATATACCTTAAATATGGATGACTGCAATAATATGTAACTGACAGTCGTAATATATATACCTTAAATATGGATGACTACAATAACAATAGTTCACTTACCCAATATTACTGTATATTCACAGCTATTGAAAACAAAAACATTGTCAGATGCAAAAACACATTCTTTTATTAGTTACGTATACAAAACAACCTGTAACGACACACTATACCTTTGACCAAAGGTAATTTCAGTAATACATGTTTATACAGTACTTGTAAATGTCTGGACTATTTTTCCCCATTTAAATTCACATTTCTATGGACATTTGACATTAAGGTTACCCGTGACGATCCGGGTTAGAATATTGATCTTTACCAATCATTGCTTGTCGTAAGAGGCAACTAACGGGACCGGGAGATCAGGCTCGCTGACTTGGTTGACACATATCATCGTATCCCAAAACATTGAGGTCCATAGGTATATTGCAACTGCAGGGTTGCCATATAACTATCTACACACTATCTATTCCTTCGATAGTTGCATCTACAGAGATATTGCTTCCATTTACATAGGATGCATTCTTGTGGACTTGTTTTAACAAAGGTATTGTTGAATAGGATGGCAGCTCCTTTTCAGTCCCAATTTCGCATGGAATCCTGATTATCTTGAAATGTGGATATGTTGCAGATAAAATATAGAGATATTTTCTCAGAAAATTCCCATAATTTCTTGTATGTTATTTTTTCTGAAAAACTTTTATGTCCATAAACATGAGTTTAAGAGTTTGTATTAAGAGTAACATAAACGTATACATATAAATAACAAATAATAATTAGCTGTGCGTCTATCAGTTCAACATTTTTATTCTATTCCTCAAAGGCATTACCCCGTATCAATATATGCATGTGATAGCTTTCATTATGACCATGGTGTTGCTAAACAACTTTCCATGTGTAGAAACAAAGGATTACGTTAGGGTTTTACTTTCAGTTAGTTTACTTTGGTGGTATGACCTTTCCACTATGAAAGGTTAAGTTCAAATGAGTCAAAATAAACTCATGTCCAAAAGAAACGATACCAAATATTTTTTTCAATATTTTTAAATTAATGATACTTTTTGGAGAAAAAACATATTTCTGTGTATCCCACGTTCCTAACCAAACGTATTCGATCGAAAAAAACGGTAACATTTATTCACTTAAGAAGCAATCGCACGAATACTCAAAATGACGTTAAGTCGTGTAGCACGAAATGCACGTGCAGATGAACTGTATAAAACCGCTGGTCCGACACGTTGTGCCCACAGCAGTCAAAAGCACACAAAAGAAATGGCACGTTTGACAGCGATCGAGAGAGAAAAAGCCGTTGGAATGGTCCGACAGGGAGCATCACACGCCGCTGTAGCAAAACGTTTGAATGCGCGCGCATAACCGTTACCAGGTTAATGCGACGGTTGCGTCAAACAGGCCGAACAACAGACAGGCCGAGAAGCGGGAGACCCCGGGTGACCACGCCTATTCAAGACAATCACATCCGGTTACGGGGGCGACGGGACCGGGACACCGGATCAGTCGACAAACCGTCTACAGGAGACTGCAGGCACATGGTATCCGTGCACGTCGCCCCTACCGCGGAGTCTACCTGACGCGTCAAAACTGGGCACGTGTCTTGTTTTCGGACGAAAGCCGGTTTTGCCTTTACAAGAACGATGGTCGGCAGCGAGTATACCGAAGAGTTCGTGAACGTTTGGCGCCGAACTGCATCCAGCATGTTCATGCATTTGGAGGCGGAGGTGTAATGATGTGGGGAAGTATCTGCGGTGATGTGAAAACGAGGCTCGTCATTATTCGGGGGAACCTGAATGCACAGCGTTACCAGGATGAGGTTTTACGACCAGTCGTGCAGCCATTCGCCCAACAGCATCCAGGAGGAATCGTGTTCCAGCACGATAACGCTAGGCCTCATACGGCAAGATTGACCCAGAACTTCCTTGCCAACGCCAACATACAGGTTTTGCCATGGCCAGCGTGTTCACCGGATTTGAATCCAATTGAGCACATATGGGTTCACCTCAATCGGAAAATGAGAAAACGCCATGCGCCCCCAGCCAACCTCCAACAATTGGAACATTGTCTCCAGGATGAGTGGCAGCGAATCGCCCCTAACGTCATCCGACGTTTGACGTCATCAGCTCGGAGGCGTGTCATGGCATGTATCGCAGCTGCCGGTGGACATACCCGGTACTAAAGTGGCGTTAAGACTGTTTTCAGAGACTACCCTCACTAGCCTCCTCAACTGTGCTAAAATGAAATTTCAATTTTGGGCACTACACTTCGTTTAAAGCCCTGTGTTTATGATTGTAAATCTTTGGTTGCCATGACTTTTTGTACACATGCCGTAACATCATTTATCTAATGAAAGATATCAATTTGAAAAGTCTATGTTGTTTTGTTTTCATTCAGTGATCTTTGAAACACGTGGTATCGTTTCTTTTGGACACTAGTTTAGTTTTAAACTGACTGCTTGTGCAACTTCGAATTCCTGATCAGATGCTTGCTATATTCAGCAGTGGGCACTTTGTGTTAGCGGTAGAGTATCAGTTTGCCCACTGAGTCATCAGATCCGACATTTCGCCATCCACTGTACGAGTCTTTCCTGTATTGGAGTAAGATGTCGAGTCCTTTCTCTTGGAACCTTGTTTGGGCCCTACATGTACGTGTCCTTTGTTTGCAAGTTTGCCCCGGTGTTTTATCATGAGTTGGTTAGGTCGGATCTGCTTGAAATCTTGATACTTTTCTTTTCTTGGTACTATTGTTGCGATTGAAGCGTGCTTCCATCACCGCTTATCGATCTATCATACGGACGAAATTGGCAACGGTGGGTTTTGGCTAGTTCCTTGTACTCTGGTCTGTACACGGACCTGGTAGGCGATGAATGTTCAATTTGTCTGTCAACGCCGAGAGTCCTTAATCTTGTGGACTCCATGTTATGTACATTGTACTAGAGAGACAGGAGCGATTGTTTGTCAATCTACCTGCATGGGCGCCAACATAGTCAATGTATGAACTTGTTTTTTGTCACTTAATGGTTTAAATTAAAGCTTATTCGACGTTATGTTTTAACTCACAAACTCATTCTAAGTTATATTTTGGTAACTGCTCTGAATGCCGGCCATACAATAAAAATATCTGGAATCACTTAATTGGGTCCTTGATGGTGAAACCGTGTTTACAGAGCTTTTCTGTTAACGAAATATTCCTTTCTTACACAAGCTTTAATGTACCTGAGTAACTGAGAAATGAAGACACTCCAAGCTGCTGTTTAACGGAATATTCCGAAAAGAAATGAAGAAAAACTACCAGTCGTACAGATGCCAAAGCAGGTTTAACCAAAACCGTTTGTAGTTTTTGAAAGCTCATTTCTAGTGGTAAGGCTCAACTGCCTACAAAAAATGTATGTAGAATGTAATACTGGGCAGAAATACAAAACAAAAACAACCACAAAAGCAACCACAAAACATCCAGAAAAAAGGTTGAATGATCTATCCGGCGCACCAGACAAGAATCTATTAATCCAACCAACGGTAACGTGTTCCTGGTAGACTAAAAAAGACAAGACTGCACAGCGAATAATGGTGGCAATATTCACTTTCAGGATTTACTTTTCGCAGCCTGGTATATTCCTCCTTTCAGGAAAACATATCAGTCCCTGTACAGAACCTGACATTGTACAGTTAAGTGGCTTGTACAAAGCTCCTTCGTTTCGTGTATCAGCATCATTATTTTCAAATAATATCTATTCCCCCTTTCGGGAAAAAAAGACCCTGTGTTAATACTGACACTCAACATCAAATTCGTGTACAACGTTGTCGATGCTAATGAATTAGAATGAGATGTCCATTAAGCGTGCAAAGACGTCATGTTGCAGAGCCACACGATCAGGCTTTACTCCCGATTCTTCTTCTGGAAAGACTCTATTGTGCTTGGACACTCAACATCAAATTCGTGTACAACTTTGTCTATGCTAATGAATTAGAATGAGATTTCCATTAAACGTACAAAGACGTCCCTTTGAAAAGCCATACGATCAGGCTTTACTCCTGATTTTCTCTCGTGAAACTTCATCCTCAAAACGCCATCCACTTCAAGCTGAAGAGGAAACCAATATGCACAGTTTCATATGGGCAGAACATGTAATGTAAATGTAGTTGAGCAACATAATAATTATATTTTTCATGAAGTTATATTTTGTGTTCACAATATGTAAGAGTATTGTGTGTATGTAATATTGTCAAATGATTACTACAAGATTTCTAAGCCTTACGATAAAACATCAGCATCATACTTCAATATACCAGTGGGATCATACCTTATACTCTCCATCATACAGGGATATTTGGATCTCAGACTCCTTTCCGACAGTTAATGGAAGCGGACGAATCACCTGAGAACCCCAACGATGACGACACTTGGTATTGATAACGATCTTGTTTCTAAACTGCCTATAGTTAAACCTGAATTCCGAAAGGAACGTTATGTCCTCAAGTGAAGCCAGAGTCACAGAAAACCTGGAACAAAGCAAAACCCAAACAGGAAATGCCAAATGTTATTGCTTGTAAAAAGTTAAAAACACGTCCTGGAAATCTTTCACTTGTAAGCAAAACACAAATCTTAATAATATTTGTCCCTTGTCTTAGACAAAACCAGGCGAACATATGCGGGACACTACAAGTTGTCTTACGTAATTTTTGTGACGGGTGCTACCGGAAGTGTTGAACAAGGTTACACTTTTCGCCAACACGTGGTCTTAACAATGCTTTTTACCGACTGACTATTGTCTGGTGTAGACGTTTTATACAGAATGTTTCACGCGAACAAGTTCAGTTCAATAATATAATTTTAGAACAACGAAATTACAAAAGTGCCGTCATTCGTCTTTAATCATTGACTTGTTCTTTGTTCATTTACTCCAAAACACTAGTCACATCATAACCTTAGCTGAATGTCAGTCTAAGGTATCAGAAGTATATCAAATCTTTTTTTATCTTATACACAATCACAAAATTCATTTAAGTCTTATATAAATACAAATGTCTCAACACTTCAGCCCCTGTTAACAGCTTAGCGGGTAAAAAGGAACATATGGAACTGGTTTAAGAATTAAGATTCAGGATCCTTAGAAGAATGGGATTAACGAAAGTAATTGAACAATCGCATGATATTTGTCTTAAATGCCACTTTACTGCAATTATATTTTACTAATTTCGACTGTCGGAATAATATTATGAATATTGAATGAAACACAATATTTCAAGCAGCATAAAACACATCTCAGTCACTCACTCACACACACGTATTACCTCTTAGCTGTGGTTGGAGTAGCCAGGAGAAGAACACTGAAATTGCCTTGTGGCCCACATGGCAGATCATACCAGTTGTTCACCCTCTACATCAAATGCAAATATCGGTTTCAGTTATTAATTACAAAATACATAATGGTTAATACTTATCGTCGCCAACTACAAACTGGGGTGTCAAGGTAATACATTAACTCTAACAAGCTCAGAACTAGGGTATTTAGCACATGAATATAGTTGTATCCCAGAATACAAACAGTGTCAATGGTCTTATGACATAATTTATATATCACTGTAGCGGAATTCATAAATAAGTGTTCCCGAACAGCATCATATAGAATATAATGTTATGAACTAAACCATGATTATTTCATTTAAGATGGTAAATGTGGCATGGGATATCATACGTACTGGGTTCTTCCACCTGAACTTTCCACAGATATTAGCTTCAGTCTCCCATTGGCCAGAGGCTTGACAGACACTGGTGTTTCTCTGATGACAGTTGGTGTAGTCTTCCTTACATGAATATCTTACCACAGCACCCTGGTAGTGTCCGTCATAGGTCATGCTGGTCCCGGGTACATCAGGAGGATGGCCGCAGCCTGGAAACTCTGTGGAGATAATCACATTCACATGAGGATAACGATAATTAGGTTTCTCACAAATCCAGACCGCAACACAAAAGGATGGTAAGGTATATTTTCTTGTTATAACGACTTTAACCACATTAACTTGAAATAGCGAGAACATGATTTAAACATAAAAGACAAAATGTAAACGATGTCATTTCACGAAAACAAAAAACAATTATGTCACGAAGTTGCAACATTATGGCTAGCTCTTTCGAAATGGGAAGATCGGAATGGGTATTAATTGTTGAGTAAGCATTAAAACTATCTTGAGTGAGTGAGTTTGGTATAATGCCACTTTGAAATGTATTGAACATTACAGCATGTCAGCTTGATTTGGAAGGAAAGGTCGAAATTCAGGATTCAGACATTTACTAGTATGGTGAAATCGACCTGCCAAATAAGTTACTTAAATGTGTATGTTTCGTGGCCCATATCGATGTTCAGTTGTAACATACCTGGAACACATGTTGCACGGCCATGTCGGTCTACTTGACACCTGGTGGTCACTGGACATGACATCATAAAACAGGGACCAGAGAGAGCCTATAAGTAACCCATTCAAATGCATATCTGAAAGCTTTGAGAGAAATGCTACTTAAACAAAAGACATTATGCTAAAGGACTGAAGCAATTTAGGCATTTGGCCATTAAAGTTGTGACTATTACACTTTCACAATTATAGCTATAGAACTTTTACTGTGAAAACAGTATGAACTGTCGCAATAAAGATGTTACATGCGGTATGTGGTGAGTATTACGTTTGGGGAAACTAGTATGCAACAAAGTTTAAAACACTTCCTGAACAGGAAATTGTGTGATGAGATTACAGTCACAAGGCAGCAGGAGTGTGGAACGAGGGTTTTCCTTAGACCAGCATCCAGTTTGGCTGATGAACCTATCTGTCCAAAGCGTCTCGTTGGAGGTGTCTGATGGCTCCCAATCACCATCCGAAATAATTCTAAAGGAGAAGCCTGTGGGCTCTTGTCGACTTCTTCGCAGCTTAGCAGTCTTGTACAATTTTGATAAAATCAGTCGTCAATTACAAAATTCTTACTACAATGCCATGAATATATCAGACAATTTCAGTAAAGCAGGCTTGATTATTGTTTCAAAGAAAATTATAAATTTTAATTTGACGCCACACACCAGATCTCCTGCCAAGCGGAAACAACCTGGGAGAAAGGAACATCTTGATTTTAATATATACTGAGTCAAAAAAGAAACTTCACATTCTTTCTTCAGGGCACTATAAAAGAACAAGAGATGGTAAGATGGTTAAATTGTTATTATTTCATTGCTGAGATCTGTGTGATGTACTCGATACACTGACAGTGCCATAATCAGTTCCATTAGGCTACACCGCCGTTCCAAAACATGGGTATACAGAATGTCAAGTCACAAGAAAAAAAATGCGAAATTTCTCAGTTCAATATCGTGTATGGCCGCCCCGCGCATTCACCACTGCCAAACACCGTCTCCTCATCGACTGCCTGATGCTTGTGAACACGTGGTTCGGGATTCTGCGCCATTGCTCTTGCAAGGCAGCGCCAAGTTCCTGCAAATTCTGAGGTTGGTTCCTAAGACCACGAAGCATTCTCCCAAGTGCATCCCAAACGTGCTCTATTGGATTAAGGTCAGGGGACCTCGATGGCCAGTCCATGACGTTGATTCCAGCGTTTTGAAGGAAATTTCGTGTCAACATCGCGGTATGCGGCCGAGCATTATCATGATGGAACTGTAGACCTGGGCCATGAGCAGCCATGAAAGGAACGAGTTCAGGGGTGAGCACCTGGTCACGGTAAGCAGCAGCTGTGAGGTTTCCACGGATGACCAGAAGTCGGGAACGGTTGTTCCCACAGAAAGCACCCCACACCATGCAACTTCCGCCCCCGAATCTGTCGACTTCCTGTACACAACATTGGGCATACCGTTCACGACGTCGTCTCCAGACTCTATGCCTGCCTTTCGCGAATCTGAGGGTAAACCTGGATTCATCGCTAAAGACGACTCGATTCCAGTCTCTCTGGGTCCATCGGAGGTGACGTTGGGCCCACAGCAGACGTTGACATTGATGAAACGGCGTCAATATTGGCCCACGATATGGACGTCGAGAATGGAGATTGGCAGCCCGCAACCGATTTCGAATGGTCTGTGAGGACAGTCAACCTCTAAACATCTCAGCCCTGGTTCGTGTAGCCGGCAGAAATCTGTCACGTAGGTGACGTAGGACGATTTGACGGTCTTCTGCTCATGACGTCACACGTGGACGACCCGACCTTGGGCGATCAGAAGTGGTGCCAGTTTGTTGTAGACGACCTTGCAAGTCATACACAGTACGACGGCTGCATCCCATTGCTCGCGACGTCAATAACTGATCTTCCCGCTTGCAACATGCCAACGGCACGTTCACGTTGCACATTTGACAATCGTGGCATTTCAAGTACTGTTAGAACTGTGGTTTAAAAGTGTTTTTTCAATTTTTTGAGGCCAATGCAAACACGTGCATATGAAGAAAACTTCGATGCGAAGATCACGTGATCGACTGCACGTGCAAAACCTGATTTGGCACTAACGTCATTTGCACGAGGAATGGATGGATTTGAGTGGGTTTTGCTAACGTTTTTCTAGAGTCGAAAGGGATCCCATTTCGGATACATAGATGTATCATCAGAGAAAAATTATTCATTATTTTTCAAATTACATTTTGTGAAGTTTCTTTTTTGACTCAGTATATTTGCGAGTTCAATGGCGATGCGTATATGCAGTCTTACCCCATAACCATACAAATGGGTTGGATGAATTTTATGTCATTTGAAAATAATTATCCATCCTTACATCTCATCCAACTTTATGTAGCAAACTTAAAGAGGTGAGATACTTGAACAAGGCGAACACAATGTTCAATGAAGATCTGATGAAACCAGGTGTTTGCATAGTAAGCTGATGAATGACATACCTTCGGCCAGCATTGGATGTCACTAAAGTCGAACCAAGGTCTTGGAGAAATGTTCCCATTGTCACTGCTGTTACTGTGCAGAAAACATGTCAGTGTCTTGTGTTCAAAACCAAAGGAGAGACACACAGACGACGCAAGGCATTCAGACGCACAGTCATATAAAGAGAGACCCCCGAGCTTCCTGAATACCTGGTGTTCCATGTACTTGTCCTGTTGTATTGTAGCATTGAAGCAGGTTTGACCAATTACAAACCTCCCGCCAAGTAGAATTGCAACTTCAGCAAAGTAATATAACAAAGCTGAGCACAGTGTTGCCATTATTCGACCGACGGCTCTCACATACGTCAATGTATATAGATGGATGTAGAAATTCAGCTATCGCAAATAGTACCAATATATACATGAATCCTTAGAATCATTAACTTCAATCTGTAAAACCATACAATGTAATATTAACCATATGGTATTCAATATAAGTTGTAAAATAATCCTGCTTACCTTGAAACGATGTTTCAGAGTTGATTAAATGTTTTCAAATGAATGGTTATAACTGGTAATTCATAAATCATTGACATTCAATAATAGAATGACCCCGAGTTAATTCATCATAACACAAGCAGTAATTATGTCGTTATAAATGTATGAACATTTGACATTTTAAGTCTATAGTTAAGGATCAAGATAAGGTTTCTATTATTTCCTGCAAAGAAAGGACACGATAAATAGATTATTTGCACAATACCTCTTTTCGGGACATTAAATAGGCACAGTAGCTGATATATCTGAATTAGAAATGTCAGCTCTCATTTTAAAGGGATACTGTCAGAAAATATGTGATTTTATGGCATTTATCAGTTGAATAGTACCTGTGTTTATTGAGACATATATTATTCTGTATATCAAAATAAATTCCTAAGAATTTAAATTCAGATTCAGTGTTGGTAATTTCTTCCCCATGTTTAGACATCAGTTCTGGCAGGAACTGTAGAAACACAAGTGTCCTAGGTCAGGCTCAAAATCCTAGGTCAAAATCAAGTGATTGACATCATGAGCAGCTGGTGCTGCTGGGATACAATGACAGAACTTACATAAACCAACCACCAAGCCTACCAACCTGATCCTGTATGTAGTTTCTTACAGCAAGCATGGGTTGCTGAAGACCAATTCCAACGCGAAGTTTCACAGGTTCTGCATCATTTGAAAATTTTGGGACCGTGTCATTAGAGATTGGTGCATAAGTAACAAAACAATGTTTGTGCATATATTTGTTGTTTTTGTTTTAAAATATTCGGAAAGTATGATGTTGAAGAATAAGTGGGCGGGTATTGTTAACCGCGACACAGTCAGTTTACTGAGGCTGACCACCTGACCCATGTGTCGCATCTTATACACGCAGAGATTGTCGGGCACCTGTTCTCTTAGACAGAAGTAACGGTCAAGGACAAGAGTTCATTCAATGCAAACATTAAGCATAGTATTGAGATATATATGTATCGATGATTTCCAATAATAGTGAGTCAGTGGGTAGTTTACGTCACAAGGGCAATATTTCAGCCATAACGTGACGGAAAATGAATACAAATACTGGACATGATATGATAAAGAAGTCTGTCGTCGATGGACAGTAAAATAACAAGACTATCACAGAATAAGTCGTAAAACTAGAATATTACCATAAAACAATAATTATACACGCAACAATACAATATTAGAATAGGCTATACAATGATTTTACAGTACTTTAATCCCCATACAGTAAGGGTACAGGATACAGTCACTAACAATCTCAGTTACAAATTTTAATCTACCAATTATAAAATTCACTGACATGTTTACAAAACATTTTCATCAAAACTTTTCTAAATCTATTTCTTTTAAAAAAACAATTATTAAACGATAATTAATATTACTTAAAGATGCTTCATTGTTTTTACACTGAAATAGTGATCCCTTGTGATGGAAAAATCAATACAGTCAAGCATGACATGCTTAACTGTGATTCTTTAAGCACAAAGGATCCAAAATTGAGGATCCTTATCTTTCAATAAATGTTTACGCGCACACCTGCTGTGGCCAATTCGACATCGTCGCATGATGACCTCTTCAAATCTTCACTGACAACCCAAATAGGTGTCACCGATAGTTGGCTTAATTTCATGTAACTTATTTATACCTACATGGGTGTCAAGCATGCTGGGACGGTGGGGTAGTCTAGTGGTTAAAGAGTTGGCTCGTCACGCCAAAGACCCGGGTTCGAATCCCCACATGGGTACAACGTATGAAGCCCATTTCTGGTGTCCCCCGCCGTGATGTTGCTGGAATAGTGCTAAACGCGGCGTAAAGCCACACTCAGTCAGTCAGTCAGTCATGCATCCGTTTAGATACAACATGACTACCCTTTTCGTGAATACCCGGTGTCATCGCTGATTTTGTAAGATCCATTCATATGATTTTCTCATATGGCTGTCAATCCAGACTGGTTATTTTCTGGCGTTAATGTTGTATTCTCAAGATGCATATATTTTCGGGAGGGCCTATTCTCAGCCATCCCAGTTATGTTTATCATTAGAATGTTACAGAGGTCACTTTCGACCAAGTCGTGGGTTCTTGTTTATTATATCAATGAAACCGTCGAAAGTAATAGGATAACAATGAGGTTTGTCGGTTTGTTGTTTATTGCCGCTCTCAGCAGTATTCCAGCTATATGGCGGCGGTATGTTAATAATCGAGTGTGGACCAGACAATCCAGTGGTCAACTGCATGATCATCGTACTTCGCAATTAGGATACGATGACATGTGTCAACCAAATCAGCGAGCCTCACCACCTGATTCCTAGTCTGTCTCACAGTCCGTGAACCACATTAATTTCCCTACTGCCAGGCTCTCTGTGCAGTGCTAAAGCCCTAAATAAAGCAAGTCTAGAATTCCTCAGGTTCTGAATCTCTGGTCTCCCTAGGGCTCCTTTTCAATATAAATGGGCTTGTTTGTTACTATCAAAATTATATATATTCAGAGACTAAGCCTTAGTCTACCTGATTCCGTTAGTCGCCTCTTGCAACAAGCATGTGTTACTGAAGGCCAATGCTAACCCGGATCTTCACGGGTCTACATCATGAGTGATGCGTGCTGTAGATAAAGTCATCTGAGAGAAGATATTTTGTTCCGATAAACGTGAAACGTTTGAAAGCTTCGTTTTGTACCATTGTTGTTTTTGAGCAAGCCGTGACATCGCGTAAAAGCTTTTTAATGGTTAAACAAAGGTGTTATGAAGAGCTCTTGACATTTAAAAAACCATTCTGTATTTTTCAGGATCAAAAACCATATCAGTGATCCTGCTCATAAAAATATCCTAATTGTGCACAATGTCTGAGGATGCACAGTCAATATATAAATGACCATAAATTGACATGTGACAAAAATTAAAAGAACAACGATGAATTATTTCTAAACTGATATGTTTTTATTGAACATTATTTATGGCACAGTAAATGTCTTCCGTTAGATATAACATGCACACTTGTTCATGAATCCTATTTAATAATGCCATCAGTTTCATGAAAATGTGAGCGTATCCTTTCCCCAACGGTGAAACCCACAATCGTTGACTTAAATATGGGGGTCGTCAAATGAAGGAATAGCATCAGATACTAATGTCATACATTAACATGAATGTCTTGCTGAGGCCAAGATCAAAGTCTGATCAAACAGCTTTTGAGCAACAGGTCTCCAGACCATGAATGAATGGCTCTCGTGTCAACGTGACGTACTGTTTACGTTGACATACAGTGAGTGAGTGAGTTTCAGTTTTTCTCCTCTATCAGCAATATCCAGCTATATAGCGTGGGACTGTAAATAATCGAGTCTGATCCAGACAATACAGTGATCAACATCATAAACATGGGATACGATGACATATGTCAACCAAGTCAGAGAGCCTGACCACCCGATCCCTGTAGTCAGATCTTACGACAAGCATGGTTTACGGAAGATCAATTCTAACCTGGATCTCCACGGGTTGATACCTGGATATGAGGCTATGTGAGGTACTTTTACCTTCGTTTGTTATGTATCATTGCAGAAGTATATGTCAGAGGTTCAGTATTGATAGATCTTTCTTCAACTCAGCCGTAACATAACTTACAATGCAGTGTGTAGCGTAGTGATATCATACATCATGGAATGTAGCGTAGTGATATCATACATCATGTGATCTAATGCGCATGTGCGTGGCGAACCGGATGCTCTGGCACTCGGGAAGTAAGAGGCATATCGTCAACACTTACTTGCGTCGTCTCTCCTCCTAGGAACAGCAAGTCATGCAGTGAAGGACCCAGAACACTACACAGTGTTAAAACAGCTATGTAATACCAGTTACAGTGGCTAACATGTAGGCGATCGTCGTGGAGATTCACTGAACCGTATCCGGATTGATTCAACATAATTCAACAGTGCGGGACTATATTTTCAATCATTTCATTTCATGTCGATGTCGATTTTTCAGCTCGATGTGTGAGGAATGGATGAAGTAATGAAGACGTTCAAAATTTTGACTGAACCTACGAGCACAAGTATGATGTTGACAAAACTGGATAATATATTTGGGATTCGAACTAACTTCTCTGGAATGTTCAAGGGACTCAACTCTGAAGACTGAATTTCAGCGTCTTACGCGGCTTGGCCCCAGTGTCCCCACATGCTCTCCAGTTGACTTAATCTGTGACAAAAAGTATGTCTGGTGCTATTCCCTATTCTGACTTCTACCACCTGTTACCGTGCTTTTCCCAGGTGAAAACTTGACCAGCCTTTGCATTTGTTTATGACCGATTCCAACAGTTTGACAGGATACGCTCAGCTTTTCACGAACTTCTCGAACCATTTACTGTTTCATGATATAGTCGGAATCGTACCATCAGGTAGGGATTTCTTATGGATGTGGAAAGGGATCTTGCTTTTATTTACATGTAAACCACATGCAAAATCATTCAAATTTACTTTGAAAAAAAAAAGAAACGGAGATAGGTAGATACTATGAACAACCATATTGATAAGAGACTACACATGCATGAAACTCATTTTATAACATATTATAACTTGAGTAGTTTCGTTACCATGAAGATGATTCACAAAAAATGGCAGCGTGTTGTTGGCTGGCTAAATAATAATTATGTATTGGTTGACATCTTAATTCCATAAACCTCTGATGTACTCAAAGGGCAACAGTATTCCGTCCTTTTCGTAAGTCTACGGATTCATCAGTTGACACATTAAGCGATACTTTATGGCAACCAGCCGAGTTCATAGCATATTGTACAAAATTTTGAATCTACAAGGGAAAACGGCAATCCATATGCCAATACCTTTCAAGCTGGAACAGTGTTGCCCTTTCATGGGTTCATACATTGCGAGCTGAGAAAATCAATTATCAATATAATGCCGTGTTCAACATACCCCTCTCCACATATCTTTGTTGCCAAGGAATATTACAATATCTACAAGACCAGTTTCCTTCCCAAAACAGTGACAACATCAACGAAATTATGATTATGCATACTGAAATCGTAAAAGTGAAATATTGACCAGAGAAACAACTTGACAAGCGGAGTATTCTTTCTGACCAAATGATTTAAATATCCTCAAAGGACGTGATAGTCTCACATTTCGTGACAGAGATTTACACTGCTCACTTAATCGTCTGACATGAGACATGAGAGGTAGGTGTGTGTTCACGAACAGTTCAATACGTACATCTGTGTTGATAGTCCCTATCATGGGATGTCGTATTTCTCCCTTTCCAACACATCCCTGTCCCATGTTCATGTTATACCTCACTCCACTCGCCCATGTATTGTCCAGTAAATGTGGACATTTTTAATTGGCGGTGGGGCAGCCCTGTTGTTAAAGAGTTCGCTTGTCACGCCGAAGACCCGCGTTCGATTCCACACATGGGTACAATGTGTGAAGCCCATTTCTGGTGTCTCCGGTCGTGATATTGCTGGAATACTGCGGCGTAAAACTGAAGTCACCCGCTGACATTTTCGTGAAATCATCTTAAAAACTTAAACACCCTGATCTCGCGTGTCATGACGTGGCAAACGTACAGCAGATGGTCAGATATACACAACCCGTAAGGATACCACACACCGTCCCGAGAGGTCAGTGTGTTCCGGACAAACTGTCCTGACTTAGTCAGATGGATGACCCTGTCTAGAGAGTCGTACGACACCAGGATGTCACCAGTTCCGGCACTCGTGATGCCACGTGGCACTCTGGGTGCTGTGTCATCAGTAGGGCAGTAGGTGAACACCACCTCTCCCTTAGGTGTCACACAGAGGACACAAGCAGTTCCACTGTCAGACACCAGGATGTTTCCTGTCCCATTGGTACAGAGGAAGTTGGGGTATCTTAAGATGCTGTTGCCATAGTGTAATGGACAGATTGACCTCATCACGTGTCCCGACATATCCAGGACATCAACACAAGGAGGTGACTGGGAACTTGCTGCTAGTGTTGATGGTGTCAGAGACGTTATACCCCAGTACTGTTTGCTGGTTGTGATGGTCGACAGCAGCTCAAGATCTGGGTTGACTTCAACTGTTACAATCAGCCAGGCTTCCGGCACAGTGACAGCCACCTGGTTGTGTTTCAGCCTTGTAATGCCCCATGGTTTTCTTCCCAGACTGAGCTTGCTGTGACCCTGTTTTTTGTTCCTGGTGTAGAAGGACTTCACGCTCATGTTGTTGTTGTCTGTAACTACCATGGTGTCCGTTCCTTTCACCATCAGAACCGTCACGTCAGCGGGGTAAGCATTATCATTATCACTAGGTACTCGAACTTTAACTGTGTCCTGTAACACTGGTGTAAATTTCAGATCCAGTACACTCTCATACAGCACGTCTATGTCACCCAGCTGTAGATCGTCCAGTGCTCTACTCAGTTTGTTCATGTCTTGTCTGAGAATGATCTTGGCTATTCGTCCGCGTATCTTCAAACCCGCATCTTTAACAGCATCCACATCACCGGCCTCACATCCTTGATACATCTCATACACGTCCATATCACACTTAGATTGTAGAGTCTGGTCTATCAGCTCAGCCTGTTGCTGGTACATCTGTACTGACATTTCGTCGGACTTAATGTCTGCTTTCAGCTGGCTGATATGTCTGTCTGACATCGCCTTCAGTTTGTTGAGAAGTGTCTCCTCCTTCTGCTTGATCTCTTCTATAGCTCTGTCACTTGCAGACTTGATGCCACACTCCATTTGTACGTAATAGGCTAATTCTTCATTCATCTTTGATTTCTTTTTCTCAATCTCTGCTTGCATGTCTGCCTTTCTCCTGTGCAAATTCCCCTTTGTGTTTGTGAGTTCCTCTTTCATTAACAGCATCTCTGCATCTGACTCAAGGACGACAACCGAGTCACATTTGTCGTGGTACAGAGTGCAGCATAGTTGACAAACTGCTTTCTTGCAGTCTCTACACAGAAATTTGATAGTTTCGTCTTTGTGTACTTTACACATGACCTTGCGGCTGCTGGTGTCTCTGACCTTTCCCGTAAAGGCAGTGACGTCATGGTGACAGGTAGCTGGAGTGCTGTTGTGCTTTCTCGTACACTCGTCACACAGAACATCGTCACAGACAGAACACCACGCTGTGGCTGGGATTGTCTCCCCTTCCTCTCGACAACACTTGCAGTTTGTTGTATCTGCAAAAACAGTTGTACTTTTCAAAACACTCTATATCGTTAAAACATATGCTTGTAAACAACAAATAACTAAGCACCTGAAATAAGAGGTGAAACAATATACATGTATGTACAAATCACTTACAATCAGTGATGACACCCGGTGTAACAAGCATCTTATAAAGGACTGGTTGCGCACTGGTTGCATTCATTTAAGTTCGATTCACTGGAAGAATGAATTAATGTTGCTTTATGCCGCATCAGCAACTATAAATTTCTGCACGTGCACATAAAACGAACAGTACTAAAATGGATGATCTTAAAGACAATTTAAAATATCAGTCAAATATCACAGATAAAGTAAAAACTGACAATTTTACAAAAAGCTATATCTTTACATAAAGGCCAATCTATTTTTAAAAAATGATAAAATCATATGGCTAGAAACTTGTGTAAAAAGTTGTTTTAAATTAGAAACATACTGACTAGTACAAAGAATGTCAACAACACCTAATCATAAGTGGACTGTGGACTTAAGCCGTTCCTGCTTCCTAACCGTTAAACAAACAACAATAAGAATCTGTGATACTCACCTTTAGATCCAGGGCCAAACGAGTCCAAGAGTCCCTGGATGACAAAGCTAGGCTTGACGTCATCCGCCCACTCCTCAACTGGTTTCTCAGGGGCAGACACTTTCGTCATCATTTTGCAGAATGGGCACATGAGAGACTTGGCACTGAGGGCTTCTGGTCTGGTTTTGGTGTAGTTGATGGCACATTTCCGACAGAATGTGTGATAACAGACAAGGGTGCACGGATTCTCAAACACCTCTGTACATATCGTGCATGTCAGAAAATGTTCTGTTAACTTCTGGGAGGTCGCCATCTTGCCTACAAAAAGAAAAGTATGTTGCTGCATTTATTCTGCTCGTCTGAGTCCTAAATTGTCGGTAGCATAGCATAGCATAGTATAATGACAGTGAAGAAGCTTTCAGAGAAATTCTAGCAATATCAAGGTGGGTATACCAGTCATGGGCGTCACAAATTGTGCCCATGACAGAAATCGAACCTGGTCTTCGGAGTGCGAACACTTTAACCGTTTGCCTACCCTACTGCTCCCTCAGATCAGACGAGTGACTGAAAATAACACGTTCATTGTCATTCAATGTACATCGTCACAGGACAGTAAACAGTACGGTAAGCATCACAGTTTAGGTATAAAACAACCATATTAGTATTAAAACAAAACATTTCTGTAATATTTTGTATAAACTAAACTCAGACACCACAAGAAACCAAATTCCTGAAGATCATGGGGACTCACCTCTGACGAGAAGAAGGGGGCTGAGCCAGTTATTAATTTCATGAATTTACACAAGACAAAGTAACAAATAACAAATTTCATTTCAGCCTTCACAAAAATGGAGGAGTAAGAGCCATAATAGTTTCAGCTCATAAAATGGTTGAAGTGTAAAGATGAAATCAAGGTCAACATTAGTGAAAGTACAGCGGAATGGGGAAAATGGAAACCTGCGTTTGAGCCCCACTCTAAACAAAACATATGCCAAGTTATAGATCTAAATAGCTTTTTCAATATGGCTGCCTTGAAGACAAATTTGAAAATAGAATGCGATTATACTCATGAAATATGTTACCCTCTTCCGCCCTCGACGGGACCGATGATATGGACTAGTTGGTGAGCGTTCGCTCGTCACGCCGAATACCCGGGTTCGAATCCTAACATGGGTACAATGTGTGAAGCCCATTTCTGGTGTCCCCCGCCGTGACATTGCCTGAATATTGCTAGAAGCCGCGCAAAAAAACATACTCACTTTCAATATTTTATACAATTACTACCCGCCCCGAAGATGGGAACGCAAACGCAAACGCAAATGACAGCGGAACAAAGAAAACACACAATAAACAACATGTCGCCCAAGATAGAACCAGCGTGATGATCAATATAGACCTAGTTCAAATGTACTGGAATGATACATATTACAATGTGCGGTAGTTACACCGCGTAGGTAAGGGAAAGAGACGAACTTTTTTTTCTAACAGTTTCAGGTAAAGATTAAGCACCCGTCATCAACAGAGCAGGAACTAGACAACTGGCAGAAAATACTTAAGAAACACACAAACAGGCCACAGAGCTGCCAATTATCTGACACCGACGTTGTCTAGAGTTTGCCATTGTGTTGCGCAGGGACCCTAAACCGAGGCCCGTCTCTGTGTGGCAACTCTGTTAAGGTGACCCTGACCTCGAGATGCAAAAATGGCCTTGACCTTCTACCGGAGACTATAAATAAATAGATCTATCGTCATACTCGGTAGTGACTGCGTCCGTATATTGTCATTAGACAAATGGGCGATGTATTTCACTTAGGGTTTGACTATCTCAGTGCCAATAACAACCATGTGTTGCCCTTTGTACCAGTATGTCGGACAGAATGAGAGAACATACATGACAACGAGATTCGCTGCGCACAGTGTACAAACACAGGTCTACGCCTTACGGGGTTCAAGATGAGGTGAAAATACCTGCGTGTGTGTTACAAGTACTATGACACACATTGTGACATCACTCACACAGTAGGACGGGAGTGTAGTTTTGTGAAAGAATGTGACGATCGTCTGAGCGCTACCAAACAAACACTTACCCGAGACTGTCGAATATCGGCTATCAAGGGAGGCAACTCAGAGCAACTGCCTGTCGCGAATGTAATACCAGAAATGAGCTTCACACATTGTACCCATGTGGGGAATCGAACCCGGTTCTTCGTCGTGACGAGCTTTTTTCCACTAGGCTACCCCATCGCCAATTTTTGATACACGTTCACGAAGAAAGATGAAGCTGGCCTCTTATTTCTGATTGTAAAAAACTAAGTGTAATTGTTGGATGATATAAGGAGATAAATTTCCACACCGGCGCAAAACATTGGGGTGAGAAAATGTCACGTCGGACTGAAAATTCAGGTCGTTCGAGGGATTGGAAATGCCGAAAATTGTATTGACAGAATAAGGAAAAGTCTGTCTCACAGTCCCTGAACCACATTATTTTCCCTTCTGCCTAACACTCCCTGTAATGCTAATATCTCAAATGAAGCAAGTCTAGAGTTGGAGGTAGTTGCAGTATATGTGTCTAAGTACTGTGACTGCGACTCTCCATCCACCCCCTTACACACCACAGTATTTGTAACTTGTACATGTTTTTGTTGACAATAAAGTGGGGTCCATTGGTAACAACGGGTTACTGATTTAGTGAAAAATATGTAACTTTAATTTCATTTCAGTCAATGTTCACAAGTGATTTGTCAGGAAATATTATCATGCTTGTATTAGTATGTTTCTACATACTGTTCATAGAAATCACCTGTTTGTAGGGTGGTCAGGCTCGCGTACGTGGTTGACACATGTCATCGGTTCCCACTTGCGCAGATCGATGCTCATGCTGTTCATCACTGGATTGTCTGATCCAGACTCGATTATTTACAACCGCCATATAGCTGGAATATTGCTGGTTGCGGCGTAAAACTAAACTCACTCACCCACTTCCTGTTTAAAACTGTGTGGAGATATGTTACCACTACATATACATAACATATCAAAAAGAAAGCGTGAAAATTGAAACTCAGTTTTAAACAGCGCCCATAACTTGTTTGAAAAATCGCACTTTACAGACTTTTGATGTACACATTAAAATTCTCAGATTTATTAAACAAAAATATCATCTCATTATGCGGGCTTAGTCCACAACAGAATAACAGCGCAACGGCCGCAGGCGCATAGAACAGAATAATACTTTATTACCACAAAGAGAAATTTGTGTTCAACGAAATAATCATTGTAAATACACATTGACACAAATTGCACAACGCCATTGACGTAAATATAAGATGTTTCTATCAAGCATATAGGACAATCAGTACCTTATAAAGATACTAAAAAGAAAAATCATAAAAATGGTAGACTTCTCATTTAAGAATGTAATACTACAGAGGAAAAAAGACGTCAGGGAATTTTTAGTCTTACTAAAAATGTTGCTACTACCGTATGCCGGAAGGGAGAAATTTGTACTCCCTGTTGATGTGAGGTGAGGTGAGGTGAAATTGGGTTTATAGCCGTGCTTGAGAATATTTCGCTCATATGACGACGTGCATGCGTATGTATGTGTATGAGCGGCTGCTTGTACTATGCCGGACTGAAGCTGGTTTTATAGTGCTAGCCCACTGAGATACCATGCCGCAGTGAAGCATGAATACCCAATTCAGACACATTATACTGACCCCGAGCCGACCAGTCCTTGTTGTACCCATTAATGCCGAGCGCCAGGCAGGGATCAACAAGTACCATATTTTAACGTATTTTGGCATGACGCGGTCGGGGATCGAACCCACGACCTTCTGCTCTCCGGGCGGACGCTCTAACCACTACACCACGGAGGCGGTCTCCTGTTGATGTACTGGGAGCTGTCAGAGGCAATTCTCTGTGTTTTTTTTTGTTACTCTTTCCTCAGATAGTGCACTTAGGGACCGTTCACAATATGTGGCTGGTGGTGGTGGTGGTGTGTGTGTGTGTGTGTGTGTGCGAGCGTGCGTGCGGGCGTGCGTGTGCGCGGGCGTGCGGGGGGTGACGGTTGGTTTGTAAGGTTGGGTCATCTATTTTGTTCTGGGGAGGGGGGGTCAGCAATTCTGTACACATCACCTCGGGGGGTCAGCAATTTTGTACATGTAAACATTAAAAATTATGCTTAAAAATTATAGGAAGGGTGGGGTTCATTAATTTTGAACATGACATAAAGTTAACTTACTTTGTATATAAATGTTAGGGGGGTTCATTCACATTTGTACATATTTCTCCATAAAAAATCATCACCACGCTTTCTTTTATTCTCTTATTCAGTTATTTGTACGATTATTTACAGACAGCCGCTTTATAGGTGGAATATGAGTGCGGCGTTAGGCGTCAAACCAACCATCCAGCCAACGAAAGCATCAGATATTCTACGCACGTTTCAGACGGTTAGTGAGTCTGGGCGATGTATTATCCTTCAAGGGTAGGAAAATGTATTGACGAAGCAATCACCTTGCGTAAGGGTACATTACCTCTTTAGATGCCAAATATATCTAAGCTCCCCTTATCGGTAATACTATAAAATAATACCATATTTATAATAGGATCAACTATCAAAAGAACTAACGAGAAAACGGGAAAACGAACAAAGAGTGAATGTAGTTAGGGTAGATGATATAAGATAAAGAGACAGTGGGTATTTAAAGTTCAAAACTTACAGGAATGTACATTCCTCAACAATATGCTCAACACTTAAAATAATTGGAAGCTCTATGTTACACCATCAGCTAAAAATAGCTTAGCCTGGGGCGGCCTCGATTTAATGATTGCAGGTGATGATAGGAGTCTGACGTTAAATTATTCAAGCAGACAAATATATTTAATACATAATATATAGTGTGTAATTATTGTAGTAATAGTGAAGAAATATCACAGCCGGGAACACCAGACATGGGAATCACACATTGTACCCTTGTAGGATCCCAGGTCCTCAATGGAACGCCATAACCACTAGATTCTGAACGTATAACATATAGACACCATCAAGTTTCCATATTCCCGGGGAGACAACACAGACCAGAGATGATTGAAGGTTTAAATTATTTCATAGGTAAAAAAGAAGATGGGACCACTCCCCGCCTTATACTCGAGTAAAAGAAAATTCCTCCGCTATAACGTTACAACCTGATAACGCCACAAAGAGACTGACGACGTCACAGTATTGTGACGTCACAGAAAGGTATCCCGGCCGTATTGCCGGAGGTGTGAGAACGTCAGGGACAAACAGCTGCTGGACCTGCCAGTGAAGGCAACAACATGGCGAACGTCTTCACCAAGAAATACCACCGTCCCCGGACAACTACCCTGAGGGACTTTGGGGGTCAGGATCTCTCACGGGGCGTCGCCCTACCTGAGATCCGCTCCCCATGCCGCATATCCAGCCCGCGCTCAGTATCGGTATTTGACCTTTACAATATTTATTTATTGTTTAACGTCTTCGTGTTCTTCCAACTCCTCCATGACCATCAGCGACTTACTTTAAAACTGATCTAAATCATTTATTTTGTCAACAGTCAATTTTTCTATATATTTTTTATATATTTGCATTCATGGAGAGTCGTGATGCAAAGGCTTGGACATGTTCTTTACTCATACCACATTACCTGATATGTTTTTATGTATCTAAAAAACGTATAACTTATAACTGAGTTTACTTTTACGCCGCTTTTAGCAATATTCCAGCAATATCACGGCTGGGGACACCAGAAATGGGCTTAACACATTGTGTCCATGTGGGGAATCGAACCCGGATCTTCGGCGTGACGAGCCAACGCTTTAACCACTAGGCTACCCCACCGCCCCTATGAGTTATAAATGTATAGTGATGAGTCATGTATACTGTACATATACATGTACTTGTGTCGGTTATTTTAACTGTGAGTTGTGCACAGTGTAGGGATGTGAAGGTATCCTTGCTGAAAATAATTATCGTCATGGATGTTACTTTCTAATAAATAAAACTACATGTATGTGCGTTTGGAAGTGTGATGAATGCCTATGTGTTTTCTGCTTCAGGTGTACACCATTTGGAACCCAAACTTTTACCGCCATTCACAAGCAAAACCTGACATGTTTAATATTCTCAGTAAGTAGGATACTGTCACTTGTCTCACTCCATTACAGACTGACTGACTGAGTTTGGTTTTACGCCTCTTTTAGCAATATTCCAGCAATATCATGGCGGGGGACACCAGAAATGGGCTTCACACATTGTACCCATGTGTGGATTCGAACCCGGGTCTTCGGCGTGACGAGCCAACGCTTTAACCACTAGGCTACCCCACCGCCCTCGCTCCATTACAAATATCCTGGGGACGATAGGGGGGTGGGACGATATAATGCCATTGCTGTTGTTAGTAGTAGTTCTAACAGCAGCAGGAGTAGTGAGTGAAATATAAACTTTATATCATCGCCCGTATTGCCATTTTATAGTCGAATCCGGGGCACATGTAATGATAACACCGTATGGTTGTTAATAATAGATAGTTATATTATTGTTATGGTTGTTTTTCCGTCATTAATGATAACAGTAACATGTTTTGGCTGTTGTTGCTGCTGCGGTGGTAGTGGTGGTTGCCGTATCAAGACGACGCTAGACCCTATTTCCATTTCGGTCACAACAATATTTAATAATTAAATTCCCTTTGTTTTGAATGTGATGTATTATTATGTCAGACATTGGTATAAAGACATACATCGTCACAAAAAAATGTTGCTTCAAAAAACAAACCTCCATTGTATTGTTAATTTGACTTTGGAGCAAATGAGTGTCACCTTCATGACAGGTCTTCCATATTTTAGCTTTGAAATCTTGATGCTTGTTAAATCACGCTTTTTGTCACACACTGTTCAATATTCAACCTCCTATTTGAAAATTCCTTTCAATTTTGTTGCAGGGTGGGAGAATTTCAGCTGTGGTCCTGTTGTGATTTCGCCCAAAGAAAGAGGTAAGTAATCATTATGCGGTGATCAAACTAAAAGCAAACTTCAGAAAATAACTGTGAACACCACCCTATTTAGAAATAGACGCTCCCTCCTCAACGGAAGAAGCCATTGCCGTTAAATAGGGGACGTGGAGTGTGACGCGGTGCACGTGCAGTTTGTGTTCTCTCTCGTTACTGAAATGATTGAGTACTGACTGACTGAGTTTGGTTTTACGCCGCTTTTAGCAATATTCCAGCAACATCACGGCGGGGGACACCAGAAATGGGCTTCACACATTGTACCCATGTGGGGATGATTCGAACCCGGGTCTTCGGCGTGACGAGCCAACGCTTTAACCTCTAGGCTACCCCACCGCCCCGAAATGATTGAGTAAGTGAGCACTACTTAAACGCCGCTCTCACTGTAATAAAGTTATACATCCATATATGGTTATCCGTCTTTACTGCTCCCTGGGTGGTGGGGTAGCCTAGTGGTTAAAGCGTTCGCTCGTGACGCCGAACATCTGGGTTCCATTCCCCACATGGGCACAATTGGTGAAGCCCATTTCTGGTGTCCCCCGCCGTTAAACAAGTAAACAAAAAGCAATAACAAAATCAATATTTGAAACATTGTTAAAAAATGTTACGTTTTCCGATGTTTCAATGGAAAATAGAACTTTGTATTATTTCGTACATTGATATTGGAAACACCCCGTGTCACATAGCCCGAGAACATTCATGTGTTTGCTGCAGGGAAGCCCCCGAATATCATCTACACCGAGACGACAATATCCCGCGTCAGCTACAAGGACCCTAAGCGTTACACCAACCTCCAGGCCAACATGAAGACCACCAGATATGGCTACTCGCCTCAGTCTAAGCCAATCCGAGGAATTGGTGAGTATTTGTTTTCACACATGTACATATAAATACATCTTTAGTCCTTGTCTTCATACTTCGGTCCATCTGTAATCATTGTCACCATACTGCAATATATATGTAGGTAGCAATGTTAAGCTGTCTGGTTGACGCCATAGATCAGTGTCCCTTTAAGGCATTGCTATTTTCTGAAGACGTACGTCCCAGTGGCGGATCCAGAGGGAGGGGGGGGGGTCGGGGGTTCGAAACCCCCCTTCTGAAAATGACTTAAGACCACATTGAAAAAAAAAATTGCGTTGGCGGAGCCAAGTGGGTTTCAGTCCATGGACACACACACACACACACACACACACACACACACCCCTTTCAAAATTCCTGGATCCGCCCATGCGTCCCTTAGGCGTGAAATGATTGTGATCGTGGGTTCGTATGAACATCTTTGAGCGGCATTTTTAGAAGTTGGAGAGTCAGATAAGGACAAACATTCATGGATGATCAATTTCTTTATACAGGCGATGTGACGTTTCGATACAGATGCTTGTATACCTGCTTGACAACGATACAAGAATCTGTATCGAAACGTAATGACGTTGTTCATCCATAAAGTCTGTCCTTACCTTCGTATGAACAGTTGGGCACTTAAATTGATGTGTGGTTTGTCACTAATGGATCCACATGAAGGTAGTCTGACATTCCGTGGTAAACGACATATTATTCAAAGCGGCAAAACCCAATTAATTGATTCTCATATTTCGGAACCTATTCATGAGTGAGTGTGTTCAGGTTTACGCCGCACTCAGCAATATTCCAGCTATATGGCGGCGGTCTGTAAATAATCGAGTCTGGACCAGACAACCCAGTGATCAACAGCATGAGCATCGATCTACGCAATTGGGATACGATGACATGTGTCAACGAGCCTGACCACCGGATCCCGTTAGTCGCCTCTTACGACAAGCATGGGTTGCTCGGAACCTGTGACACCAACACACACTGTGTTTCTTTGTTTCAGTCCCCAGTGTGAAGCCCCGGGAGTACAAGCCAGCGACTGGGATCGAGTAGAGAAGAGGCATCCTAGTTTTAATTCTATACCTAAAAATAATATATTTAATTCAAGCAAAATATCTGTCTCTATGTACAGTCCACAGATAATCTTCTTGGGTTGTTTACTCATGAACCATTAAAGTATAATACAGAGTTTACTCATACTTTGCTAATGTAGAAGGATTTTTGTTCAAGATACATTTGATAAACTTGATGATTTTGTCCTCTGCCAATTATGTCCAGTGTTCTTAGTGGATTGAATTATACATTTTAAGTTCAGTTTTAAAAGTATTTCACTTTAACCAGTTAACGACTAAATCAATGGTATGTGTAATGTATTTAGTGGAAGAAGAGGAAATAAACTCTGTCAAAAAAGAAACGCAACCCCTGTATTTTAGAGATTTTGATCTGAAGTTTTAGGACGACACGGCATTTTTATTATTTAAGACAGAAGTCTGAAATTTGGCAGAATAATAACCCAGATGGGCATGTTTAAAATTGTCATTTCAAAAGTCATCTCACAGACACCAGTTTGTCACCAGGGGGGCGTCTTTCTCAGTATCTCGTATGAGCACCACGCGCTGCAATCACTGCACGGCATCTCCTTGGACAAGAACGGATAAGACGCCGGATTCTTTCCTGGGGAATGGCTCTCCACTCCTCCTGCAGTGCAACGGCGAGCTGTTGCAGCGTCTGTGGCGGCGGCTGACGTTGACGTACGCGTCGATCCAGAGTATCCCACAGGTGTTCAATAGGGTTGAGGTCTGGTGATTTAGAGGGTCATGGCAAGACATTGACGTTGGAATTCTGCAGAAAGTTCATTGTTGCACGTGCAGTATGAGGCCGGGCGTTGTCCCGTTGAAAAATCTGTGTCTGTTGGTCAATAATCGGGAGAAGGTGAAGCTCTAACACGTGGTTGATGTAACGTTGGGCTGTCAGGTTCCCTGGAACGATCACCAAGTCTGATTTCTGGTTGTATGAGATGGTCCCCAAACCATGACGCTTTCTCCGCCAAATCTGTCCACCTGTCGGACGCAGATGGGCGCAAAACGTTTATGACGTCTCCTATACAGACGCTGTCTTCCGTCGTGACGTTGCAAAAGAAAACGTGATTCATCAGAAAACCAGATTCGCCTCCAGTTTTGTAAAGTCCGTATCCTTACGTTGTTGCACCACCTGAGTCGTCGGCGTCGATGTAGGGGCGTAGTACAGGTCCAACAACTGGTCTACAGGCACGTAAACCCGCTTCTTTCAGACGGTTCCTAATCGTTTGAGCTGACACTCTCCTCAAACCTGGTATTTGTGTGGCAGTCACGGTTGGTAGGGCATGCCGATTACGCAGGTGATGGACCCGGATGTACCGATCTTGAAGGGGGGTCGTGCTTCTTGGCCTTCCACTTCTCGGGCGATCGTTGGTCAAATTGAAGTTGTTGTAGCGGCTCCAAAGTCGGGATATCGTTGTTTTGTGAACATTTAGGTGCCGTGCAACAGTTCCAAAACTTTCTCCGGCTTGAACACGCCCAATGGCGATATTTCGGTCGGCAGCACTCAATCGTGGCATTTTTAACACAGCTTTTCGGCGACAAATGAATGAATATAATACGGAAGCACATGGGCTTTTATACACCCCTACATTAACTGCCATTTTCATGATTTGCATGTGGTTTTTTTGTGCGAAGTCACCATGAGGGTCATTTCATGCGTTGTGACGGAATAAGCAATAAAATACACTTATGCGTACAAATGCAGTTGTTTGGATGGTAATCTTCATTAATTACGTGTATCATTTCAATACATTCGAATAAAATTTAGTTTGGAAGCAATAACTTCATTCAAACGAATTTTTCATATCTGAGGACAGGGGTTGCGTTTCTTTTTTGACAGAGTTTAGTTTAGGATTGAAGTGTAATATTTTGACTTAGGTTTTTTTTGTATTAACTAAGAGTTGTTGGTCCAGAGGAAATAATTCAAGGTTGGAAAGTAATCTTTTGACTTCAATAGGCCACCCTCCGTCTAGAAGTTGACTCGTGCTGTTACTTTTCAAACCACCGGTATACCGCTGATGATGCTGCTACTATTGCTACTAATACCACGTATAACTCTTCTATTACCCACATCTTTCTCGTTGCAATAATTATAATTATCGTCTCTTTCGAGTTCTGTTTTAGTTACAGTTAGATCATGTCATGGTTGCTAAACTATTTTATTAGATTTACCTTTGAATGCAGCTGCAATTGATTGTAATTTGTTCCTTTTTTGTCGTGTGTTCAACAATGGCTGCAATGAGATCTTTTGTGATTATCAATATTATTATCAATATTACGATTTTAATCATGCACTATCCGACTATTATCATGGGGTGATTTAATTTTTACTTTCATATTTTCACTGTAATGTTTTTATTATGAACAATACATTTAATTTACATATTTCATCTACCGTGCAATAATTCATTTAGTTATCTATAATGTAATCGTCCAGTAATTGTCGTTAGACATTTCTCGATCCCAGCTTGTACAAATAGAATGGAATGTAAATACATAATAAAATGTTTGAAAATAGTAATATTCTCACGTATTTTATCATGGCGGTTGGCCTTGGAATTATTGTCCAAGCTGTGAATCTTCAACGTGGGTGCTGATGGCGTATTGTCAATATAACAGAGAGTGAGTGAGTGACTAGTTTTTACGGTGTTCTCAGCAATATTCCAGCTATATGGCGGCGGTCTGTAAATAATCGCGTCTGGACCAGACAATCCAGTGATCTACAACACGTTCTACGCAATTGGGATACGATGATATGTGTCAATATTACAAGTATTTATTTATTATGAACACAGGGTAAAATATAAGAGTGACAATACACACTCTACATTAGCGGAATGTTTGATCCAACTTCACATTTACCATCTCCATCAACCATCATCATCATCATCATCATCATCATCAAGGCAAACATCCAGATGTATTTTCGGCCCAGAAACGAGACCCATCTTGTCACTGTGACAGACAAGGTGTAGTACAGGATAAACACGTGTATGTCGCAATTCATGGACACATCTATGCGTATCATTTCTCAAATTAGCGTAATGATCAGTCGTTTCACAAAAGAATTATCATCATCATCATGTTTTTTTATCGATCGAAGTCATCTGATCATACGTTGATGTTGTAACACATTTTTCACTTTTGCCTACAACCAGTATCTTGTATGGTGATCTACCTTCAGTTGCTGGCGATCTACAGCACGTTTCTATATATTGTTCGTTCTGATAGAAATAAATTTTAGATATTGATGTGAGTTTTAAATTCTGTTTCTGTGATATGCTAGTTGGTTTCACTATCCTTCATTGACAGGCGTTTATAAATGATGCCAATAATGGTTGTCACCCCCTTCAATTTTTTTAATTGGAGAGGGGGTGTGGGGTGGGAGTGTGAGGTGTGTGGGGGGTTGGGTTGGTGAGGGTTGTGACAACCATTATGGGCATGAGTATATTTATAATGAAATTAGAACTTGCTTTCGCCACGATATGGCTAAATTACTGCCGATGTGATTTTAAATTTAAACTAACTCACTCACTCACTCACTCACTCACTCACTGGAAAAGCCAAATCAGCAACAATTATCGTTAGCTATTGCACTTTTCATTTTGGAACACTCTAGTTCTATTTGCTATGACGTCACGCCATGGAATCAGTCATCCATGTTAACTGGTAGGGCTGCGCAATATAACCGGTTTACCAGTATTTACCGATTCAGACATGAAAACGATACGTATTGCAATACGCTGAACGAAAACCGGTATTTTGACATGCATTCGGAAAACTTCGTAACACTCGGAAATCTTCGGATATTGCCTTGTTTCATTTTGTGCCAAATATTATTTACATTTTAATTTTGTCAGGATTAAATTTTTATTAAAACTTAATCAAACATGATGATTTTGTTTTGCTTTTGCTTATAAATCAAGCATTAACTCGAGTATAAGTAGTTTTATTTGTTGAAAAAACTTTTTGCAATATATTGCAATACATATCGCAATATATGCTTTCACATCGCAATATATCGCAATATGAAAATTCTCTGCAATACCCACCCCTATTAACTGGTATGTCTTTTGGAATATTTGTTTACAAAAACTCTGTAAATATCAACATATGTTTATCATGATTAGTACAGTGTACCTAATCGTGTGGGGTAGTAGTTATGACGTATTCCCGGGTTCGATTCCCTACATGGGCACAAGATGTGAAGCCCATCTGATGTCCCCTGTCGATGTATTGCACAAACATTGACGGGAGCGGCATAAACAGTACTCTTTTAGAAGGTGTAAAGGGGCCGTGTGTTAGCCTAGTGGTTAATGCGTTCGCTCGTCACGCTGAAAGCCCGGGTTCGTTTCCCCACATGGGTACAATGTGTGAGGTACATTTCTGGCGACCTCCGCCATGATACTGTTGGTGTTCACTGACTAGAAGGTGTAAAACATTTTGGATGCCATTTTGTCTTTTGGGAGAAAGTTTCATTGCATGTGTATGATGCAACCGGGATGACGATGTTGTTAAAACTCGATCGGTGGACTTGCATTCAATGAACACTACAAGATTTCCCCTCACCGCAGTGAAATAACACTACACGAGCGATCAGCTACAGCCCATGGAAGGGAGGTAACTCCTGGAAGACTCTGGTTTGTGGCTGCGCGTCTAGTCTACATCTACAAGAAGAACCACAATTTATCGATAGATGGACGACATGCGATATTTTTGGTCGTAGTTCTACGAAGAGTAGAGTTTTCCCATAATGTGTACAATGTCTGGTAAACTCCCAGTAAACATAGGTAAAGTCAGTCATTTCATGGTACATAAAGGACATGTTAAGATTCAAATTAGTTCCGTGTATCATGGGTTTAGTGTTTTTTCTTAGTCATAACCAAAGTTGGCCGTACAGTCTCCTCTATGCACTAACTCTAGGTGTATGAGAATATATATGTGCATTTACATGTATTTCGATAGAAAGAAAAACACTATTTGAATTGAAACGGAGCGTCGGTGAGCTCGGAAAATTAGACTTGGTTTATTTGGAGTTTTATTAATTGCCAAAAAAGGTTATGCGGATGGGAATGTGGTTGAAGTTAGTTGATCGACTAACTCTCGTACGGCAGTACAGACCGCCTCCGTGGTGTAGTGGTTAGAGCGTCCGCCCGGAGAGCGGAAGGTCGTGGGTTCGATCCCCGACCGCGTCATACCAAAAGACGTTAAAATATGGTACTTGTTGGTCCCTGCCTGGCGCTCTGCATTAATGGGTACAACAAGCACTGGTCGGCTCGGAGTCAGTATAATGTGTCTGAGTGGGGTATTCATGCTTCACTGCGGCATGGTATCTCAGTGGGCTAGCACTATAAAACCAGCTTAAGTCTGGGCTAGTACAAGCAGCCGCACATACACATACACACGCATGCACGTCGTCATATGAGCGAAATATAAATAAAACCCAATTTCACCTCACCTCACCTCACCTCACAGCAGTACAGAGATTACTTCCACAATAACCAATATGATAGCTATCCAGGGTCACCTCCCCCTTTACCACATAGCAGCGTAACCTGAGTTTTACCTCACGACTGTTTAGTATTAGATAAGACGATAAGTATTTTAAAATATTGTGCGTGGCTATCCATGACACTATTGATATTGATCACTATCGATGACCGAGACGAGTCAGGTAAGAACAACTTCTAAACAGCAAAATGGTGTCGTGTCAGACTAATCGTTCACATTTTTATAACAGCCGTAGAACAAAATTAAAACTGAAAGATGCGAAAGGTACTGTCACAATGACGCCATTGTGGTTTGGTTTGGTTTTACGCAGCACTCAGCAATATTCCAGCTATACAGACCGCAGCCTTACAGCTCGAATATTGCCACGTAATTCGTGTGACTGACTGCTACAAGGTGCTACACTCGCCATGTCGCGGTGAAAACACTGCAAAACCTCGACGATGAAGCTGCGAGCTCTGCATGGTTGTAAGGTAAAATCAACTTTACGATGATGAACATGTCGAGGAGCAGCTAACTAAATGAAATCCCGGAAAAATTAAAGTATGCGCATACATTTGATGGTTGTCAAATATAAAACGAGAAGGAAATGGTTATTCTATGATGACGCTTTTCATACGAGGAGTTGAGTTTTGCGCGTCAAGTTGGCAGTGTTTCGACGACTGTTTTCAGAGAAGAAGCGTTTTTTTAACCTTTGTAATTTTGGTTCAAATCCAGTTGTCAAGGCACATGTTGTGAGTGAGTGAGTGAGTATGGTTTTACGCCGCTTGAGCAATATTCCAGCAATATCATGGCGGGGACACCCGAAATAGACTTCACACATTGTACCCATGTGGGGAATCGAACCCGGGTCTTCAGCGTGACGAGCGGACGCTTAAACCATTAGGCTACCCCACCGCCCCGAAAACGTTCGATGAAATGGTACAAGTGGAAATATAAACTCTAAGAAAAGGATTATCATGTAGAATTTTGGCACGTGCAGTTGCCCGTTTTTCTGATGATCTTACGCCGCTTGAGCAATATTCCAGCAATATCATGGCGGGGACACCAGAAATAGACTTCACATATTGTACCCATGTGGGGAATCGAACCCGGTTCTTCAGCGTGACGAGCGGACGCTTAAACCATTAGGCTACCCCACCGCCCCGAAAACGTTCTATCAACTGGTACAAGTGGAAAGATGAACACTAAGAAAAGGATTATCATGTAGAAATTTGGCACGTGCAGTGCCACGTTTTTCTGAAGATCCCTGGATCAAACCGAAGTCGACTGGCTAGCCAAAGATTCTCATGGTAAATATTGTATTGAACTCTTTGAAGTTGATCGATAACGGACACGTAGGTAAAGTAGATCTGTCTCGTCGTTAAGTGAGATGGTATTTTCACAATCTATTTCTTTTTCGTGTTTAACACTGTAACTCGTGCTTGTATACTGAAAATAAAACCCAAAGCTGTCTAAGAATATGTTGAAATAAGACCTAAGGGTGTGTTGTTGTTTTTAAAAAAAATATGTTTTTTATTATTATTTTTAACCATATTAGTGGCCGAATGACCGAATCTGCCACTAACAAGTACTACGAAAACAGTGTGGGCGGTTTGAACATGAAAATACCCAAGAAATGTCACTGTCCGATTTTGGGGCGATGATTAATGTGATATAAAGACACAAACCATGCGATTGTTTATAACAAACTGATCCAAATGAAACATCAAAAGAACCAGCATAGTGCATTCTGTATTACCGTCGTCTTAGTCCAGGGCGACGGTGAGGTAACCTGCGACTGCATCTGACGCCGTAGGCCCCGGTGTTCCTCAGTCATGGTGTTGCAATATTGCTAAAACGTCGTAAAGTCGACTTCAGTCGTATCTGTCGATGGTATGCCACTTTCATTCTTATTTTACATTTTTTTATTTATAAATTAATTTATATAATCAGCGGTCGGCAAACTTAACTTGAACTGTGTGTGTATTCCATTGTATGCTGTTTGGCAGCCCCAGTCATAGAGATGCTTGGGTGTGTGTGTCTGTGTGCGTGTGTGTGTGTTTTGTTGTTGTTGTTGTTGTTGTTGTTGATTTCTATCCGTTAAAAATAAGAAGCATTCGAATTTTAGGTGGGACAACACGTGTTATATTATTTCATCGTGTTATAAACAATCTAACAAGGCAGCAGGTTGTATTTGTACAAATTGGACGTTGTCCGATTTTCACATCAACTGACAAAATGCGTCAACACGCATTAGAACACTCGTTAGAACATACGGTTGTGATAACATTAGAACATTCGTTAGAACATACGGTTGTGATAACATTAGAAAACTAAATTTGTGTGTACATAGTCTGGCTTTAAATGTGCAATAAAATCACAAAATTTGGCAAGCTGAGCGAGCTCGAATCCCGAGAACGGGAAACTATAATATAATTATCTCGGGTCTACACCAAATATTTCATTTATACTATCTTGGACTACATTCAGAATATACAATATTGTTTAAATAAACAAGACTAGATACTAAATCACGTTATCTGTAATAATTGCTGAGCTGATTTATGTTTTTAAAACAAGTCCAAATACACATGATCTGTTGTTGAGTGTTCAAACACCCACCAAATCCATAATCGCACGATGTTTTCAAACATGATGTTTTAGTTTACATTATGTTCTATAATGTTTTCTAGCGCTTTTTCGCACCGTCTTGAAAATATTAAAATAGATCCACAAAATTATGTTTCTAAACGGTTTCTTTGAAAAAGAAATTGAAACCACAAGGAAACGTTTTCAAAAAAGTTTGAATCATATTTCTTTGTCAACTTCGAATGTTGAAGCATTAACTCCCACTAAACCGTTTGCTCCTCAACGAGGTCGCGATACAAAGCGTGATTTGGTTTGTAAAGGACACATCAGTGGAAATGAATAGCAGCCCCACTAAAACATATTTTGCGCACTTACCCAGGGGGTCCGTGTAAAACTATGGGTCCCCTGAGGCTTGCTTGACGTAAGAAGCAGCTGATGGATGGAATGGCCAGGTTCAATACGTAGTTATAGATCTATAGCCATGAATCTAGGGATGAATGATAACACTGTTTTACCTTAATGTAACTCCTACAGGAACACAGGACACATCCATCGGACTAAAATGTAATGCTATAACCCGAATATGTATAGAAATAGAGCGCTTCAATTCAAACGATGTAAGGGTTCTAAGGTTCTTAGACAGTTGTGTTGCTATCCAGAATTTGGGAAATGGGGCAAAGTTTGACAAATACAGGGGAAAAACACAACGATGTGAGTTTTGTGTGAATTCAAGAACCATCGTAATACGTATAGAATCACTTTCTCTGTGTATGAGTCAATGGCCTGCATCAAAATGAAACACTTAACTGGAATACTCATGATTATACATCGGCATGTCATCTGAATTGTTGCTACAGTTAGATGATTGTGCTCGGGTGGACAGTCCGGCTGATTTGGCTGATACATCAGTTGCGTTAATTTATGCTCATAAAGTCAGCCATCGGACTATCTGGTCCACACTGGATATTTACTGACCGCTGTCACATAGCTGGAATATTGTTGAGTGTGGCGTTAAACAACAACAAAACAAAAACAAACACCTTTACTTTCAATATAAAATTACTGTAGTAAATGTGCACGGAACGAAATATTGTCCCAGTGTTACAGACAAGCACATACATCGCCAAAAAGTCACATGTTCATCCTCATTTAATAATAATAATAATAATTAGTGAATTTAAAAAGCGCTAAAATAAGTACTTTAATAAGTACCCAGCACGGGGCAGCTCTGATACATTCAACACCTGCATAGAATTGGTCTTCAGTTAACCCATGCTTGTAGTAAGAGGCGACTAACGGTGGTCAGGCTCGTTGACTTCGTCGACACATGCCATCGTATCCTAATTGCGTAGATCGATGCTCATGCAGTTGATCACTGGATTGTCTGGTCCAGATTATGTACAGACCGCCGCCATATAGCTGGAATATCGCTGAATGTGACGTTAAACAACAGACCAACCAAAAAATCAACACCTGCTGAAGTTACCAACATCACAAATTAATTCTGATGAAGAAGCAGTTTTATTACGGATGTCTACCTGTGTTATATAACTGCATCACGATGCAAGATTCAGTGGCGTATGGCGTAACGTACCCTTTCTTCTTCCACATGACATATTGTTTCATAATATCAGCACGATCAGTTTTACTCGTTTAAAGGTTTACTCGTTTATGCGCAGTGAAATAGGTTCGCGCAGCTTGGAAGCGGGATGTCCGGATTTAATATAAGGTCTTGAGCAAGAGTGGTCTAATCAAAACAAATAGTAAATAATCTACTCATTACATAAAAGAACCTTGTTAGGATCTAGATCTACTCAGCTAATTGTCAACCAGTGAGGCGTTCGACATTTCAAGACGGAAACCTTCGCTGGCGGTGAATACTCGGTGAAGGCTTTGATGTGAGCTATTTTTCTAACGTTTTGTTGATATTTCACAGGCGCGAGCTTTTTATATGTTATGACAGTAGATTACCGACTTAACTGTTTATATAATTTCATTTGTCTATTTCACCACATGTACTTCTTACCGAGTCAATTTCTCAGTTCGATAATTAAAAGCAATGTCATTATTTAGCGTTGACAGAATTTCTAACTGTTATATAGATATGTCGTTGTCACAGACAAAACTCAATGTCTGTTTTATTGACACCTATCTGTCTGCCTGCCTGCCTGCCTGCTAATGACAATTTTCAATACACAACTTCGATCACTGACCACATGCAATTTGAACTTAACACCTATCAGGCTATACATCATAAACAAAACGCATTGATTTTTTGGCCCGAGTTCGGTCTCTGTCACATTATGTAATTACACAGACAGGCAGGTGTGATACTTGTACACATGACATGTTATGATGTCTGTTGATTGCAAAATGTTATACACCAAAAATGAGCATGTATTTAGAAAACCCAACATCTCTATACACACACACACACACAATGAGCCGCGAGGGCATCGGCAAATGAACCAGCCAATGAAAGCCCTCGTTACACTTGGGTGCACACCCACCCGCTCTGACTGGGCTCGGTATCCCGGGTGCTTCGTTTCTTGGGAAGTAAACCCAAGTACAAAATATTGCACTTTTGATTTGCGACTGTACGCTTATAATTTTTTTATATGTTTTTTTCATAATCAGCAATGTATGTTATATGTCATGAATAAGTGATAATTGTGTTTTAATTATGTTTGATTTTTTGGTTGCATGTGACCTTTAACAAGGAACCGCTGAAATGAAAACCGATAAAAAAAATAAGATTGTGAATAATTGTACATCTGAGATATACCTACAGGCAAGGATGAAAATATTTCAGAAAATAATCACTCTTAGCAATTTGAAATCTTAGTGTTAACCTATTTGCACAAGAAAAGTTGTATAATAATAAATTATGTAATTTCAGCCCATCGACCAATAACTTGAAAACATATTTGGCAGCGACATTTGCGTAATGCTATAAAGCTCCTTGTGATGATACTAATTAGCAAACCGAGTTTGTATAGAACGTATTCGAGGACTTCGTTGTGTTGCTGGGTATTTTCAGGAATTGTGGAGAAAAAAACTTTTGAGGGTCTAAATGATGGCAAGGTTTACCAAACGCGTTCCCGCAGTCACAAGTGTGTATTCCGCTCTTTAAATGGCCGCCTTTCAATCAACTCAAGTAGCAAGTTGGGTCTTTCTTTCTAATTTTTTTTCAGATTCTAAGATGTTTTTTAAGAATTTCATCTTCTTTAGTTAAACTCGTTTCCAGGGGCATGTTGCTCGTTCCCCGAAGAAAATATTTTTTCAGTAATTACCTTGTCCACATTGTAAAAATCTATTCCTTTCCCCCAGCGCACAAACATAACATCTGTCTCTTCAAACCTGACAATTACATTTAGAAAGTTAAAATCGTTCTTCTAAATAGCTGGGTGACACATGTACAGATTTAGACACGAGTTCCTCTCAGTAAACACGGTCTTTATTTACCTACCCTATAGAGTTCCCATGCCCTACTGCAATGAACCTACGAAAACACAACCACTGTCTTCTATCACCGGTGACCAATGCTATACAATCGATTTTCTTCACAGTTAGTTGAAACCCATGGGAATCGATCGGAAAAGATTTTTTGAGTGACCGAAATTTTAAATGCCATCGTCCTTTGTTTGCAAAATGCCTTTGTATTCTCGGTACTGCAGTTGTATTTAATTCAAACATAGTTTATCGCAGCTGTCTGTTTGGGGCTTTTCTCTCAATAGAAAAGAAATTTTTAATTGATTTAAGAGCCGGGAAGTCCTATGATGGATTGTTTGGCTGAGCCTTCTGTCTACCCTGTTAGACATGTAAGAAATTAAGATACATTTCATGATGATATACGATATATAGTAACTTTATTCTCAGCGTCTATGATGCGGTTAAATCTACGTATACCCCGATGTAATTATAAATGACAAAAGAATGTGTGCATTTAATAACTGGATTTGAAATTGCGACCATTACGTTCCTTGATGTCCACATCACGTATTGTATATTTACTGATATGATGCAGGTAATATGTTCATAATACCCGTATCAAACACATCACCATCGAATAACATTTTCTGTTTTTATTGATGTTTCAGGTAGCATCAACCATGGGTGTATATATACTTAGGTCGCAGTTGATGCGGATAATAATTCATCACAGTGTGAGAGAAACAAAAGTCAGATACACACCTGGGTGGGTTTTTTTAACTTTTATTTATTTTGCTTTTCATTTTCATTTGATGACAACGTGTTTGTGTTCTTTATGATTTCTTTAAATAAATGATATTAAAATTACATTGTCAGATATATCTTTGCAACACAGGACATAAAAGCACAAAGCCGATGACACATTTAAGCATAGGATATACATTGGGGTAGTATAAAGCGTTGGCTCGTCACGCCGAAGACCCGGGTTCGAATCTGGGTAAATGTGAGAGCCGTGATGTTGCGTGCTAAAAGCGGCGTAAAACCAAACTCAGTCAGGCAGTATGAGAGCGTGCGTACAAACTTCTATACAGAAAATATATTATGCCTACGTGTGTGCAGGATTGTTCTTTATTTTCAGGCACGTTATGAGTGAGCGTGCAGACATGTTCTTGGTAAGATATAATATGAGTGCTTGCAGATTCATTCTACACACCAAGATATACATGCATTCTGCTTGGTAGTGCAGATTTGATCCATATTGACAAATATATTATGCGTGCGTGCGTGTAGAAGTGGTCCATACATTAAGACATGAGATCGTGCGTGCAGACTTGTTCTACATGGTAAGATATATTATGCGTGCGTGCGTGCAGAAGTGTTCCATACATTAAGACATGAGTTCGTGCGTGCAGACTTGTTCTACATGGTAAGATATATTATGCGTGCGTGCTGTTCTACATGGTAAGATATATTATGCGTGCGTGCGTGCAGAAGTGGTCCATACATTAAGACATGAGTTCGTGCGTGCAGACTTGTTCTACATGGTAAGATATATTATGCGTGAGCGCGTGCAGATTTGTTCTACATGGTAAGATATATTATGCTTGCGTGCGTGCGTGCGTGCAGAAGTGTTCCATACACTAAGACATGATTTCGTGCGTGCAGACTTGTTCTACATGGTAAGATATATTATATTATGCGTACATATTTAAGCGTGCGTGCAGATTTGTTCTACATGGTAAAATATAATATGCGTGTTTGCAGACCTGTTCTACATGGTAAGATATATTATGCGTGCGTGCGTGCAGAAGTGTTCCATACATTAAGACATGAGTTCGTGCGTGCAGACTTGTTCTACATGGTAAGATATATTATGCGTGCGTGCAGAATTGTTTATATGGTAAGATATCATATGCGTTCGGGAGGACTTGTTCTACATGTTAAGATATATTATGCTTGCGTGCGAGCAGAATTGTTCTTTATATTAAGAAACATGAATTTGATCGTGCAGACTTGTTCTACATGTTAAGATATATTATTTGTGCGCGCGTGCATGCTGAAATCCTTCGTCGATTTTCAGGGGGAACGGTGAGGAGAGGATTTCCTTTAAAGAAAAACACTGCATCACTGCCTTCCAATGCCACATGGTCTGAATGCCATACGTACGTGACTACTACAATCAGCTGCGAACCACAGTTTCATGTTGTCCGACATTACAGTCCAACAAGGTGACGGCTGTCCTGTCAATGTGGCAAAAGCTATTACTGTGGCAGAACCCGGGATATATTACCATTACAGCCCCAGATGATGACACAGGAAACGTGTGATGCTGTCGAACGATAAATCGTTATGTAGCTCCCAATGGGAAGTCCGCCATGTTGTGGAATTGGGTACAATTGAAAACAGTGTTAATTGAAACGGACAAGGAATATGTCGTAAAGATATTACAAACGGAACGAGCATAAATAACAGTTCCAGGGTGTTAGTGGGAACGGCGCTAGAGTCAAGTTTCCCTTCAAAACATATTATTCAAAGTAGGTTAAACGAATCGATGATTTTCAGTTATTATCTTTAAAGTGCATGTGTAAAGTCCGTTGCTGAGATGATGCTAATGTGGTATTTTCAGCAAAATGGCTTCAGGTTTTGAGCATGTTTATTAAAACTCAGACAATTGTGATCCCTAGCTTGAAATGAATTCCTATCAAAATGAGAAACTCTATCTAAGATTTAAATCAGTTAGGCTAAATCTCCTAAAAGTTAATTTAAAACGCAATCCAAGCTCTCAAAAGAATGACCCCCTGCATTATCAAGGGTTGCATGTATTTTCTTACATAACTATTCCTAACGGTTTGAAAGGAAACATAAATATCATGATGAAAATGCTCCGATCAAATAACATTAAATTCATCTCAGAGCCATTTCCCATCAAACCGAAAAATACAAATGGGCGAAAAGACGTGCAAATAACAGAGTCGAGCTTTCAGACTGAGAGGTAATTTCAAGCCAATGTCCTCCTATCCATAGAATTAAATAACCTCGGTATCAATTTCATCTAAACACTTGTCAATCTCCTAAAACGGAATCCATCTCTGAAATTGGCATTAGGTGCTCCAAACACGAAACACTGTCTATTAACCTAAACTGGATCACTTCCAGTTCCGATATCCAGAGACCTCACAATGTCACAGTCTCATCTCAGGGGTTCTGGGTTGCCGGATTGGTTCAAGAGGAAAATTCTTTAACTGACTGTCAATCGCAATTTTCGTTTCGCGGTGGATACATGGTTCAGGTTTTTAAGTGATTTGGGTACAGTAGCGACCTCGTGGCTACACGTGTCAGGGTATTTAATTGACTTTGCTTTCTTGTGAAGGATGGACCCTGTTTGATTGATCCTCGGTTCACGAGGGTATATACAAAATTGGGTAGAGGAGACATCGATGGAAACGAAATTGGCATCGAAAGAATTAGATTTTCTTTTAGTGCCATTTTCACAATCACGAAAGTCCATGTTATGAATGATTTATGAGAAGCATATTTATATACATGGCCCGCCAGTAGGAAGCATTACCACAGTCTCCGTATATCAAAATGACTCTCCAGACCAAAGTGACTTCACATGTTTATCAAATAATAGACATTTTGTTCACTTTTCTTCTTTCGAGAGTCTTTGATCAAAAGAACGGAATTCCGAAATAAATCAACTACATTAAATATTCAATTTACTCACGATATTATGTTCGTGTTTCAAGAGAAAATTTCGAACAAATTCGAATGAGCATTTAAACCAATAACCCTATCAGTTTAAACACTGGAAGTTTTTTCGATTCTATTCAATTTTATAAAACATACAAATGTTAGATATTATTACATTAAGCAAATGGTAGACCAATTCACGTGATTTATTCAATGAATTCAGGTTTAATATTTCTTAAACGAAGTAATATGAATCTTCAATAGTTTAATCTCTTTTTCTGAATTATATTCATATGTGCATTGTCCAGCTCAATTTTTACACAGAGTAACGGTTTGCGTGTTTCAACTTTGACCCATGACGTGTGAAGACATCGCAATCAAAGGAATCTCGATGGATATAGTCACGAATAATGAATGTTATAAACGCGACATTAAGCTTATCACAATGTGGGCTATTCAAGTCACTTCCAAAGTTCGGTTGCCTACAATGACCCTCCATATTTCCTAGTTAAACATTATTATCAGATCTCTGCGACTCAAAACTTGACATAGATCGATGCCGTTTGGCTACAAAATGACCATAAACAAGAAATATTCGGATCTAAATTGAAATGTAGCAATTAAGATCGCAAACAGGGAAGGCATTACTTTCTATCGGACGCGCGCTGGGGTGCCTTTCGAGTGCCCGTTTTCCCATATATGTCAATCTCTTGTATTGGGACTAATGAAACGTCTTACCCGGAGAAATATGGTTTGTTTATCTACAGTTTGGCTGTCTGACATCATGTATTCTAGGCCAGCGCGGGTCTTATTACAACACAAAGCTTCAGACAATGCAGATAGATGGAATTGGTTGTGTCAGCCTGTGTTTGACAGTTGAGATGATTTGGCGTATTCCTTCGCCCACAGCAGGGAGAAGGTTAAGCCTGAGGGTTTGTATTGCAAATAAAGTGATATTGACATGGTATGAAATGAAATAAACAACGAGCTGATTGTTGAACATGGTGGTGTTTGTTAAGCCGACGGTGCATGTTATACCCTTTCTTGAAATTGATTCCCTTCTTTGACAAAGATTGTGTATGTTCTTTGATGTAGATCCTGTTTTTGCATGGAGATTCTGTTCTTTGGTATGATTTCTGTTGAAATAGATTTTGTTCTTTGGTTTAGATTCTGCTCTTTGCTGTGTTCTTTGATATTGATTGTATTCATTATATGTTTGAACCTGTGTAAACTGAATGTAAATTCATGTACATATATCTGTCCTATCCATCAGATATGAACCTAAAATACAACCTTCACTGAGCACATCCTTCATCCTTCAATGATCACAGCCAAATACGAACTGATTGATTCGTGTAATGCGCACAGCACCACTGATTTCAAACAGATTTCAAAGTTAACAGTAAACTTTGATGCTGTCGCCTGAAAATTCATCCCGGATTCTAGTTTTCAAATCCGTCTGGCACCAAAAGCTGACACCTAAATGGCAAAATGCTAAAGTTCATGAAGCATATGACGTTGACGTGAAATCATTTAACGGACGTTGAATCACACGTCTACCAATAGTACATACATACTATTTCTAACTATGATTTACAATATGTTTTTCCTATGTTTATATATAGATGAATAACATCGTAATACATCTAAATAATACAAAATATAAACACCACTTAAGAGATCATGAGTGAATGTATTTTTACGCCAGTTTTAGCAATATTCCAGCAATATACCAGAAAAGGGTTCCAGGCATTAGTTTGTACCTAAGGAGAATCGAATGAGAGGTTTCGGTGTGACGAGCTTACGCTTTAACCACTTGGCACTTGAGCCAAACGAGATAATGTACCCGTGAAGATCCGGGTTAGAATTGGTCTTCAGCAACCCATGCTTATCGTAAGAAGTTTTCAAACGGGATCGGGTGGTCAAGCTTGGTTGACACACGTGATCGTATCTGCGTAGATCGATGCTCATGCTGTTCATCCCTGGACTGTCTGGTCCAGTCTCGATTATTTACAGACCGCTGCCATATAGCTGGAATATTGCTGGCTGGCGTTAAACAATAACAAACAAAAAATAAAATATGGTCCAGATTCGATTACTTACAGAACGTCGCCACATGGCTGGAATATTGCTGAGAGCGGTATTAAAAACAAGCAGATAAACTCAGAGATTTTTAAATGAATGAGGTTGGTTTTATGCCGCTCATGTGAACACTGACATTTTAATGTGAAATAAAAACCAGAAGTGATGCAGTTCTTGAACATGGGTGAAAGCCACTAGCATGAAAAACTAGTTTAAATGCTACTCGAAATAGAAAAATAATATCATGTTTTTAACTTTCTTACACATTTCGAAAATATGAAGTTTTCATTGTGTTATATAACATTCAAGATGCATTCAAACACACACTGGTTTAAAGCTAGAAGCTAATATCTTCGATATTAAACGGCAATTTATAGATTTTATAAAGACGCCGATCTTTCCAAGAAATCATTGCAAAAAATGCGTTTCACTTATTTCAGAGAAAATGTTTATGACTCATAAAGTACTTTGCCAGAAGTGACTGGCTTTTTTACAAGTTTACATTCAGAGCAGTACATCAGAAAGTGAACCGCGGCGACCCTCCGTTGGCCGTGGCAACACTGGAAGTCCGGGGATGATCGTGGAGTGTCCCCATCAGATTACAAACGCAGTGCCGGGCATCGGCAATAAATGTGTTCCATCTCGTAACTGGCGGAATGGGAGTTACAAGAAACATTAACGAGGCGAGTTATGTCCCTTTAGGAGACAATAATCTCTCGGTATGAAAAATCACATGAAAAATGTGAGTGCGTTGTGAGCTTGTGGAAGTAAATTTAATCAACTTGGAAAATAACTTTCCGCCAGTGAACTTACAAGAAATGTCTTTGTGGAGTGTTTCGACATCTAACACTTTTGTTGATATAAATTGTATTCGCGCTATGTCTGTCTGAGATAAGGGCATGATGGGATGTGTAAAAATAGTAGGCTGTTTATAGGATAGGCATACACTGTTTGTATAGGTATTGTAGGCATGTTGATGTACAACGCGTGCACCATGCGTGAGCTCGGTAAAAAAGCTGTTTTGTCGGAATGTTCCGTTAATCATTGTTATCTCGAAGTTTATCTCTCCGCATAGGTAAAATAATCCTCTATGTGCGCGCGTGCGTTTGTGTGACTGTTGTAGCATTGTGGTTAAAGCGTTCGCTCGTCACGCCGAAGACCCGGGTTCGATTCCCCACATGGGTACAATGTGTGAAGCCAATTTATGGGGTCCCCACCGTGATATTGCTCGAATATTGCTAGAAGCGGCGTAAAACTAAACTCACTTGCTCACTTTTTTTTTCGTTTTCTTCTTCCTCCTTACCTTCTTTATAACGAGGCACTCAGCAACATTCTAGCAGAATCGAGACTGGACTATCCAGTGATTGATATCAAACTTACCTACACTCAACACAGTACGAACACATGTCCCATTTTAAACCCGGCCCATTCATTCGCTAAAACCATTTCAACAATTCTGTTGGAACGGGTAGGTGCTTCGAGTTGTATTAAAGTCTCCTTCGTGCATAGGTCACAGGCAAACTCTGTCCGGTGTTCACTATATGAAACCTTGTCAAAGGAGTTAGTGAGCGAATTTGGTTTATCGCGGGACTGGTCAGTCGTTTTTGCTCTTCATGTTCCTTCAGATCTTCACTGTCCTTCAGATCTTCACTGTCCTTCAGATCTTAACTGTCCTTCAGATCTTAACTGTCCTTCAATTCTTACCTGTCCCCCAGATCTTACCTGTCCTTCAGTTCTTACCTGTCCTTCAGTTCTTACCTGTCCTACAGATCTTACATGTCCTTCAGATCTTCACTGTCCTTCAGATCTTAACTGTCCTTCAGATCTTCTCTGTCCTTCAGATCTTAACTGTCCTTCAATTCTTACCTGTCCCCCAGATCTTACCTGTCAATCAGATCTTACCTGTCCTTCAGATCTTACCTGTCCTTCAGATCTTCACTGTCCTTCAGATCTTACCTGTCCTTCAGTTCTTACCTGTCCTTCAGATCTTACCTGTCCTTCAGTTCTTACCTGTCCTTCAGATCTTACCTGTCCTTCAGATCTTCACTGTCCTTCAGATCTTACCTGTCCTTCAGTTCTTACCTGTCCTTCAGATCTTACCTGTCCTTCAGATCTTACTTCTCCTTCAGATCTTCACAGTCCTTCGGTTCTTACCTGTCCTTCAGATCTTACCTGTCCACTTGATGTACTTCACTTCTCTACTGTCCGTAAGTTCCTAGATTCGTAAATTCAAGATTACTGTAAATGAACATTTAAGAACTATTCACGAGCACTCTCTGTTCGACACACAATGCCTACTTGTAAAGTCTTCAACTAGATCAATTTTGTGTTTAGAGACATGGTAGATAGGTTGGCAGCACCTTTGTGTTATTACTGGCACATGTCTAACACTTAATTACTTCCCCAGGTTTAACATGCAGAACATTAAACAAAAACATAATATGTGTACCAGTTTTACCTAAAAACATGAATACAGTTAGGAGGAAAATACTAATCAAACATCAATCATCAACACATTGTTTTAAAAAACATATTTTTGAGAAATATTTTCTTCTCTCGGTATTTGAAGGTTGTGTTTGTAACGAGTGCGTTACTAAGCAGAGCGTTTCGTTCATGTTGATGCTATGCGCATGACGTAACGCGTTCCACATACATCCCTTCTCTTGTAAAACTTTTAACTTCTCTTTAGTAAAAACTGTTATATTACTTGGTTTAGTCTTTATCAGGTTTTAAACTACAGCTTTTCCATCCTTGCGTGGTTTGTCGAGCCACCAAACGTCTTAGATGTTTCTGTAAATGTGGACAGTGTGAGTGTTTTGTTGGGTTTTTGTCGTATGAAATGTTCCGCGTCTGTCGGGAGATAAATCCAGATTCGACATCGTTATTATTACCTACAACGTTGGGGTGGCACTATACACGGCGCAGATCGTTACAGACTGAATTAAATAGGAATCGTCCACTTTAGATTTCAATTTACACAATTAGGATACGATGACGTGTGTCAACCAAGTCAGCGAGCTTGACCACCAGATCCCTTTAGTCGCTTCTTTACTTAAAAAGTATCACATGTTCTTAAGTTCAGATTCCAAAATATATATTTTCATAATTTACCTTTAAAATGTTCTATATATAAAACCCGTGAAGGTCCGGGTTAGAATGAATCTTCAGTAGCCGATGCTTGTCGTAAGAGGCGACTAACAGGTTCGGGTAGTCTGTCTCGCTGGCTTGGTTGACACATGTCATCGGTTCCCAATTGCGCAGATTGATGCTCATGCTGTTGGTCACTGGATTGTCTGGTCCAGACTCGATTATTTACAGACCGCCGCCATATAGCTGGAATATTGCTAAGTGCGGCGTAAAACTAACCTCACTCACTCACTCACTCTACATATACCAATAAGCATATTGATCTCACAACGATCAATATAGTATTACAACCAATGCAACGAATGCACGCAGTGCATTATCAGGAAGATCATTGTCACCAATGCCATGAATATCTATTTTCATAATTTGATACAATTAATACGATCACTATCGATACGATTAAGGTGATCAATACAATATGGTTAAAATCATTGCAATCGGTCCAACAAAGATGTCATCAATACGATCAAGATACTATCAATACGATCACGATATTATCAACATAATCGATATGATCTTATGATCAATACCATCAGCAGACTCAATAGAATCAAAATACTATTAACTCTATCACCACCATCAAAACCTAATAAACAAAATCAATTTACTTTCGTTACGATCAGTACGGTCACTAAACCATTAATACAGAGATACGATCAAATAATCGATACACGATCAATACAATCAATAATGATAATTATATTAGCTGTATATGTTTAATAACGCGGTATGTGCAGTAGATCACACAAAACAATACAAAAAAAGAGGAGTATGCTTACCTTATGAGTAAGTATTATAGTATAGATATTATAGTAGCTGTACATGTTTAATAACCCGTGAAGATCTGGGTTAGAATTGGTCTTCAGCAACCCTTTTCGTAAGAGGCGACTAACGGGATCGGGTGGTCTGTCTCGCTGACTTGGTTGACACATGTCATCATATCCCATTTGAGTAGATCGATGCTCATGCTCTTGATCACTGGATTGTCTGGTCCAGACTCGATATTTACTGACCGCCGCCATATAGCTAGCATATCGTGCTGAGGGCGGCGTTAAACAACAGAAAAGGATGAAAAAGGATGAAGTTTATGTCTTTAATATCGCGGCCTGCAGTAGATGACAGAAAACAATACAAGGAGCAGACTGAGGGATTACATACCTAATGAGATTATATCATCCTCATTTGCGTGATTTCGCTAAATGAAACCGACATCATTACGAATTTGAAATACATCACCGATCCTAAAAAACTCTGAAATGTTACAATCTGATATTTTTCCGAGATGCCAAAACGGTAGCTGAGGTCTGCTGGTGTGTTCCCAATGATGAATATAATTCAAAACGAAAACCAACATTTTCACTTGTTTATCTTTGCATCGTTTCTATGCTAAATTACTCTGTTCACAAGACATGTTTACGTGCAGCTGGTTTAACGTAAAATCCCTCATGCGGTTAAAACGTCATTGTTAAGAATATTAAGCTGTTTAAGCTTAGATGGATTCGACATATGTGGGTATTTATGTAAATAATTTGTAAGTCAATCACAACAAAGACGTGTGTCAGATTGTCTGCAGAACTGCCGGATGATTGATCTAACGGATCGCTAACGTTGCATGGACGTAAACTCGACTTCCACAGAGCTTCCGCAAGTGGGGAACGTATCACCCCGCTGTCGGTAGATCCGTTGAACATATAACTAACATCGCCATGCGCGGGCGGTGGAAAATTGCTTCCAGTCATGTATGATGAGAAATGATGTCATCTCATAAACTGACGCAGTTTACAGAGTATGGGTGGGGGACGACGTGGATGGGGGAGGGGTGTGGGGTGTGGGAGATGGTCAAACAGATAATTGTGTATCTTTAGCATTCCGAACAACTCGCCCCTTTCCGTGACCTGTAAGAAACGTCCCGGAATGATACGAGCGGTCACGAATGTGTCTAAGTTTCCAAACAGGCTATGGATTTTAATATTGACGGTGGGGCTTTATCTTTTCTAATCTTTTAACGTGAATGTATTCTTTTCATTTTCACCATTTCCTACAAAGTCGTTGATCAATTGCATTACAAAAGTACTGTCACGTGTAAAGGCATTGAGCAAGTGAGTGAGTTTAGTTTTACGGCGCTTTTAGAATATTCCAGCAATATCACGGCGGGGGACAACGGAAATGGGCTTTACACATCGTACCCATGTGGTTGATCGAACCCGGGTCTTCGGTGTGACGAGCGAACGCTTTAACCACTAGGCTACCCCAACGCCCCCGTTAAGGCACTGAAACAGATTGAGGGGTATGCATACCTAATGAGTAAGTATTATAGTACAGATATTATTGTGATTGTTTATGTTTAATTTCGCGGTATGCAGCAGGTTACACAAAACAATACGAGAAACAGATTGAGGGGTATGCATACCTAATGAGTAAGTATTATAGTACAGATATTATAGTGATTGTTTATGTTTAATACCGCGGTATGCAGCACATTACACAAAACAATACGAGATCAAGTGAGTGAGCGAGTTTAGATTTACGACGCTTTTAGCAGTATTCCAGCAATATCACGGCGGGGGACACCAGAAATGGGCTTCACACATTGTACCCATGTGGGTAATCGAACCCGGGTCTTCGACGTGACGATCGAACGCTTTAACCACTAGGCTACCACACCGCCCCAAACAATACGAGAAACAGATTGACCGGGTATTCATACCTAACGCGTAAGTATTATTGTATAGATATTATAGTAATTGTATATGTATTATCCGGCAAAAGGATAGCAAAAACGAAACAAAATGAACCATCCTCACCCAAATGCGGCAAATAGTGATAAACTTGATAACCTTTCCCAAAATTCCCCTTACGGATTCAAGGTCAGAGAACAAACTGTACTGTCAAAAGAGGTGTGGTGATTGTACCCCGGCTGGGTTATCTGGTCCAGACGCGACTGTTTACGGTGAGTGAGTGAATATGATTTTACGCCTCTTTCAGCAATATTCCAGCAAAGGACACCAAAAATGGGCTTCACACATTTTACCCATGTGGGAAACAGAACACGGGTCGAACACTTTAATCTCGAGGGTAACCACCGCCCGTATTATTTTGCAGACATTCTATGCCAGATGATAGGTCGTAAACGATTTATGGCAGTTTAATAGTAAGTCTTTGTCATCTACACAAATGGTAATATACAAAAACTATTACCATTTATGTTGTCAATACTGCTAAAATGAACTTTAAACATCATTTTTCAAATGTACATATGTTATATTCACGTTATCTTAGTTACTATACTTATAATTTTAGTCGGAAACATATTTTTCAGAAGTCAGAAACATATTTATGAGATTGCATCTTGTAACGTACGTTATGGCTGTTTGGCAGTTAATGCCATACGAACCATCATTCGTGGTCGTGACATTATTTCCCACTCAACGTTATGAAAAAACAGGGTATGTTACACCAAAGGAAAACAATCACACACTTCAAAGTAGTAATACTGAATCGATTTATTCTTAAGTTTCTGTTTATCAATATCTATATGTAGACACAACGTGGACTTTGACTCGGACCCGAATCGAGAAAAATAGCATACGCCACGAATGCCTCTAGTCATTTGTTTAATGAAATCAGTAAAACGAAGCTATATGTGAGTGCAATTTGGATGTATTTACAAATATCACACACTAGTATGTGTTTGAACACAGGAGTATTAATCAACAATGTGTATTTATTCGATCTAAACTAATGTATTTGTACATTTGGAAAGGGCAAACGTGAGATGCCGAATACACAGCCATATTTATTGAACAATTAAATCAGAGTTATTCTCATTGTGTTTTCCAATACACCGTAGTTACTTCAATACGGTCCGGGAACACACTGCAGATGCATTGTTTAATTCTGGAGCTTCTCCAAATTCACACAAATATCATAGGTTCACGCGAATATTGCATTTGAGGACCGTTAGAGGCATAATTTAATGTTAGATGAGCTCGTATGACCTAGGAGTGGTGGGGTAGCCTTGTGGTTAAAGTGTTCGCCTGTCACGCCTACGACCCGGGTTCGATTCCATGTTCTGTGTGGTGTTCCTCGCTGTGATATTGCTGGAATACTACGGCATAATACAAACTCTGTATGTCGTATGATTAACAGAACCGGAAAACAAAGAGCATTTTTAAAACAGAATTCTTCAATTAAAAAGAATTCTTCAAATAACTTTACTTCATTTCATTGTTCAGCCAAACCTCATTCAATACCGTGAAATATATTACAGGGTATCTCGGGATTAGGTTCGTCTTCACTCGGAGACCTTCTCACAGGCTTGCGTGAGAGTTTAACATGCACGCCGGTGATGGTCTCATTTAAAGGAATTTACAAAGGTTAAGAGCAGTTTTGCTTCGATTGATATATCACACAGGGAGTGATCGGTTCTTACTTTCATTAATAATATGGTTTAATGGGGATTTTCCTAGCCACGAACGAATTAACGCGGAAGACCAGACCACTAGAGAAATCATTGTCACGTTAACCATCCCCTGCTGTACCAAACATTCCCCGAGCGTTTACGTGAACCCATCTCCGTGTTATGAAGTCATTAGAGCGGAGTGTACATTTATCAAGTGATTAAATCTGTCGTGAAATATTTATCGCATTAGACTTTTCGTCGTACATTTACAAATTGAAACGGTCTTTTCAATGTAGAATTACATCCACATCGCTAGTCACGAACAAGTCCCAACACAGTTGTTGTAAACAGAATGCGAGGGAAATCATCCCTTTGTCGCAGACTTAAAGAGAATCATTTCCCTATGAGGAATCGGCTCAATAAATTACATAACCGGACTGTCCGTATATGAAGATTAAAGAACTCGCTAGGGATGAGTTAAAGAAATGAGATATTACAATGGATTACAAAACTCTCGTTGTGGGATCGTTTTTCTCATCAGATTTATTCAGCGACCTGTTATTTTGATATCCTCTTCAACAGCGTGGAAGGGAATCTCGCATAAAAGGACACTCAAATCTCGCATCTATCATATGAAGCTTAAAGTAAAGAAATAACTTGAATTTACGCATCGAGGACAAAACGAAAATTGAGCGTACATTCAGTATCAATATGTAAAGTAATTATTTTACCGAGAGGTCGCCGACATCGTTATAGAGGTCAGCTAGAAAGTTATTTTAATTAATGCTTTAATGCATTTGTGACAAATGTAAAATATTACAGGTAATATTATCAGTGCTAGGAAAGGTGTTAGTCTGTCTCGGTCCCACATTATTTCCCCTACCGCCCATCCCTCCCTGCAATGCTGAAGCGCTAAAATAAAGCAAGTCTAGATTCACAAAGGTTCTGAATTTCCCATCACACTTGGGCTCCTGTTCCATTTAAATGGGTTTATTTGTTACTATCAAAATTATATATAAGCGTTAGTCTAGGAAAGATGTGTGTACTTAGTTCATCTATGTTCATCGCGTCTGATTACTATTGTGGTTTCATTATTTCATAACCATAACCTTTCATCAGTGTTTCTCTTGTCATTGAATCACTATGATGACTGATTACTGATTTTTAAGTTGATCAGCACATACTACATGCTGTCAGGGTAGCTAACACAAGCGATACCAGTTTTGTTCATTCCGAAAAATAATTACTTGTGGAATTGTTTTAACATCATGACGATAAATCATACACTTAAATCACATTCGTAGCCAGTTGACTTTATCATCAGATTTCGCTTTTATTCGAGCTAGAATGGTTAATTATGTTGTAAATATAATTTAACATCCAGAGCTACTAAGTAACATTCCACCGTACCCTTGTTAATCTTTCCGGATGATCACAGCAAAAACCAAAAGTTTTCTTTCTAATATTTCAAAAATCCAGAATCCGGCTATTCATATTGTAAATAAGAGACCAGTTGTTATTGGTATTATTTATCAGTTGTTATTGGTATTATTGGTATTATTTATCAGTTGTTATTGGTATATTTATCAGTTGTTATTGGTATTATTTATCAGTTGTTATTGGTATTATTTATCAGTTGTTATTGGTATTATTTATCAGTTGTTATTGGTATTATTTATCAGTTGTTATTGGTATTATTTATCAGTTGTTATTGGTATATTTATCAGTTGTTATTGGTATTTATCAGCTGTTATTGGTATTATTTATCAGTTGTCATTGGTATTATTTATCAGTTGTTATTGTTATTATTTATCGGGTTTTTTACATGTCATCACTAATTGAAAGCGAGATATTTTTCTTTTATCATCCAAAACTGTGTCCCACAGGAGATATCGACCGTTTTCGTATTTTAATCATATATTTTGTGGATTTAATTTTAAGTGGAAATAACTAACTGACTAACTATTGCCCTGTAGTTTGATTTGGATTTTTGCCATTATTTTTTATTTTGTGGTAATATGCACTTTATCATCCAAAACTGTGTTCAACAGGAGATAATGCTTGTGTGAGATCATATGATATCTCCTAGGAGATATCGCTTTGACAGTAGATTTTGTACAATGCCCTGGGCATGACAATGCTATGACGTCATCAACTTGATGACGTCACAATGCTACGACATCGCTGCACTGCAAGTCTAATGGTTGTAGAATAGAATAGAATAATACTTTAATGCCTTTTCAGGAATTTGTGTTACATCAGCAGAGCTACTGACACATTAGAGAGATACCAAACATATTTACATAAATTCTTTGATTTAGGTATCTTCACATTTGTTTAAGAGAGATATGGTACTTGGAATAAAGGATGTACGGGCTCTCTTAGTTTTCACACCTGGAATTTTGTAGCGGCTGCCTGAAGGGAGGAGGTTGTATTCCGAATTTATAAGTAGTGAGTACGGTCAGATATGATATTGACAGCACGATTCACGATTTGCCGCTCATATATTGATGATAAACATTCAAATCTGACTCCAGCGATTTTACTTGCAGTGTTAACAATTTTGTCTATTTTAGATTTGAGATGAACTGAGAGAGACCCGTACCAACAATGGAAGGAAAATGTTAAAATACTCTGAATAAATGCTACATAAAAAAAATGACATCACAGATGGGTTAACATTAAAAGATCTCAGTTTACGCATGAGATGAAGACGTTGTTGACACTTTTTGTATAGGGCTTCAGTGTTAGAGTTCCAGTTCAGCTTAGAGTCAATGAAGGTTCCCAGATACTTATACTCCGACACTGTCTCAACACATTCACCGTTGATTATCACTGGAAGCATTTCTGTGGGTTTACTCCGAAAGTCAATTATCAGTTCCTTTGTTTTTGTGACATTTAAGAGTAAGTGGTTTTCTGCACACCAAGTCGTAAAATGATTAATGTCCCCTTTATAGAGTTCTTCAGAATCAGTGTCGTTCAGTTTGCCGACAATTGCCGCATCATCTGCGAACTTTATAGTTGAACAGGTTGAATTCGAGCTTGCACAATCATTAGCGTAGAGGGTGATTAGTACATTAGTACAGTGTTGAGAGATGAACATTTGTCACTGCAAACTAATGAAGAACGATTTTTGATGATTTTTCGTTGATAAAGGTAAAAATATCCTCGGCAAGCCTCGGATATTTGTAACTTTATCAACTCGTGTTGATATAATTGATATCAGTAGACACTTGGGTGAAATTATCTATGTCTTAAATAACAACAACATATATAGAGAATCTCAACTTAAACTTAAATCCACAAATATATATATATGATTAAAATACAAAAACGGTCCAGAATAAATCTGAATTTACAAGACATACGGCAATCTAGACGTACCCAATCATTCTAACCTTTTTTCTGTATTCTCTTGAGTATGGGAGAGAGTGAGTGAGTGAGTATGATTTTACGCCGCTTTTAGCAATATTCCAACAATATCACGGCGGGGGACACCATAAATGGGCTTCACACATTGTACCTATGTGGGAATCGAACCTGGGTCTTCGGCGTGACGGGCGAATGCTTTAACCAGTAGGCTACCCTACCGCCCATTTGGGAGAGAGACAAGATCAAAGTATGATCGATTACATGTGCCTTGGATACTGAATTTGACCCAAAATTACAAAAGTTTAAAAACACTTTTTGTCTAAAAACAGTCGTCGAAACAGTGCCACCGTGAAGTGCAAAACTCAACTCCTCGTAAGAAAAGGATAATTGAATGGGACCAGTGAAGGTCCGGGTTAGAATTGATCTTCAGTAACCCATGCTTGCCGTAAGAGGCGACTAATGGGATCTAGTGGTCAGGCTCGCTGACTGAGTTGACACATGTCATCGTATCCCAATTGCGCAGACCGATGTTCATGATGTTGATCCCTGGATTGTCTGGTCCAGACTCGATTATTTACAGACCGTCGCCATATAGCTGGAATATTGCTGATTGCAGCGTAAAACTAATCTCACTCACTCACTCACTGAATGGCCATTTCCTTCTTGTTTTATATTGACAACCATCAAATGTGTGCGCATATTTTCCCCGGGATTTCATTTGTTAGCTGCTCCTCGCAGGTTCATCATCGTAAAGGTGATTTTACCTTACAACCATGCAGCGCTCGCAGCTCGTGTGTTGTTACGTCATATTCCTGGTCTATTGTAACTGGGAGACTGGAGACACAGATTTAACAATGGAAAATTACAATGAGGGTCATAAACTAAATCATACACGTTTCAGTAATAAATATGAAAGGCTGTATTTTGAGGTAAGTGAATAAAAATGCAAAGGGAAATTTAATGAGGTTGTTTTATCGTGGCGATTGAACAAGGTTGTAAGGAAATGGAAGGGAAATGTTGACCGACAATGTTAAACTGTCAATCGAGATCATCTCGGATATGCTAGGGAGGTAGGTAGGTAGGTAGGTAGGTAGGTAGGTAGGTAGGTAGGAAGGTAGTGTCCGAGGTAATATATTCAGATTGAGAGTCAATAATAATGTGTAAACTTAGACAGAACAGATCAGTTAAGGACTGAAATTCACGGAAGCTTGATCACATACATACACATACACATGCACACGCACGCACGCACACATATATACATACAATGTGCATACATGCATGCATGCATACACACAAACACATGCACATGCATGCATACATACATACACACACATTCATACATACATTCATGCATACATGCATGCATACACATGCATGCATACATACATACATGCACACACGCATGCACACACATATACACACACATGCATACATACAGACAGACAGACACACATACATACATACATACATACATACATACACACACATACATACATACATACATACACATACACACATACACACATACATACACACACATACATACATACATACATACACATACACACATATGTACTTACATACATACATGTACATACATACACACACACGAACATACATACATACATACACACACATACATACACACATACATACATACATACATACATACATACATACATACATACATACATACATACATACATACAAAAGGACATTTAAATTTGTATCTGTAGACAGAAAACACTTTTCGTGTATTTCTTGGGTACTTGTACCAATTTCATTATAAATTCAAATATCGTGCAGTAATTGCGAGATGACAGATAGCAATTCGACTGAGAGCCCCTTTAAGCAAATCCAACTGTCGCATTAGCTACGCAAAAACTGGCAAAAGTCTTAATAGTCAGAAATGTGTATATTATCATACCCGCGAGTTGATCATCGCAATACCAACGCTCAATGACATGGCGTGTGACAAAACATCACCTCAGCTGTCGTCTCATCAACGTTGTCGAAATAAACATCCCAGTTGAGGTTGTTTATAGTTTATCATCTCCGTCGCTCTGTGCCGTCAAGGCGCCATTAGTTCCAAACGACAACACGTGCGGGAACGCGCGTTTACTAAATTGCACGTGAAAACGATTAGTTTGTTATATGGCACGTGATTGGGACGAGTGTTTTATTATTAACGCAAGTGAGATGTTTGTTTCATGTAAGTGGAAATCCGCGTGAGGCTGGCGGCGAAGCGAGATGTTAATTCACATACTATGACAGAAAGAGGATGGAATCAAGAGATAGTAAGTACAATCTTCCGACATATATGTCTATTTTCTCCATTTGTTTTTATCCCATACAGATAAAATCAGGGTAAAAATGAAAGTATACAACCATGCTTTATGATTGCTGACAATGAAAAAAATATGGCTCTCCGATGTTGGTGTATTTGAGTGAGTGAGTATGGTTTTACGCCGCTTTTAGCAATATTCCAGCAATATCACGGCGGGGGACACCAGAAATGGGCTTCACACATTGTACCCATGTGGGGAATCGAACCAGGGCCTCCTGCGTGACGAGCAAAGGCTCCAACCATTTGGCTACCCCACCACCCTCTGGTGTATTTGAAACGGATTTGACATTTTGAACCTTAAGTTTGCAAACGTTGTTTTGCGACTGTTTTATTTAATAATGTTTCATTGTAATTTTGTCAAATGCAATTTTCAATGCAAGCATTCTTTTGCCATCAGTTTATTAATTTCAGTCTGATCATACATGTCTCATATTCATGTTGCAAGCTTTAGAATGAGTCTGTTTTTATTGTTTTTGTACGCCAGCACGTTAGCAATCGAGTCACGACCCAGAAAACCAGTGATCGACAGCATGGGCATGAACCCACCCGATCCCACTGTAAATCCCGGGACATTTCATATCTGTACTTCTCGCAGATCTATTAGGAAGAAAATATATGCGAACCGTTCGGATTAATTGATGTCATGATAAAAGAATGTTGAGGTTTTAAACTTTCAAGTTTCCCTGTTTTATATTGTTTGGAGTCTCAAAACAATGCATACTATTAGTGGCGCATTCGAGGCTTTAGTCTAAGTGATGAATGAGTTGACTTTTGGATTGTTAATCTGGGGTATGTGTGACTCTAAAGTATAGTGAGTCTAGTTTTGTAATCCAGTGATCAACAGCATGAGCATCGACCTTCGCAACTGACATTCGGTGACATGTGTCAACCAAGTCAGCGAGCCTGAAAACCTCATCCTGTTAGTCGTCTCATACGAAAACATGGGTTGCTGAAGATCTGCCCGGATCTTCACGAGTCTATTCTTTAATGAAATTTAAACAACAAATGCATGATTCAAAATCTAAACGAATTTTAAGCAGCTTGACATCCGACGCACGTACATTTTCAATGAATGTAATATTACGCAAACTGCAGGTGAATCATGCAAATTATCCGTGACTAAATTTAGCCCATCCGTCTTCAAATACAGAAGAGGCGTCACTAAACAAACAGGTCTAAAAGATGCTGTAAATAATATAGTGTCACTGATAGCCCTGATATACTGAGAACTCCGCACACCTATCAACATATATACATTACATAGCGTGGGTCATATGTTCCAGGTGCGGTGTGTGGAGCCAGGTCGTGGCGCTACCATCAGCTGCTATAATCAAAGGTAGTAATCATATTTCGTGATAATCTGTTTGATTATCTAGGCCTTAAACCAAATACTCAGCAGATGTGACCGAATGGTTTTTCAAAACGTGGTCTGATATTAGTTTGGACTATTCTTAGCAATCGTATATCGTGTCCTCGTAAATTTAGCGAAATTATTCCGAAACCACAAGATAACATCATTTGAAGGTTGATATTTAAACTGAAAGCAGGGGTTTCAGTGTCATCGTGACCTGCACGAGCTGAACTGGAGTTTGATCAGTTCTGCACATGCAGCATGAAACTTCTCGTCACAACTGGAAGCTATTTCATGAAACCATGTCAAAACAAGTTTTCATATTTCTAAACGATTTGATGTGATTTGGCAGCAATGAGTTATGGGGGTTTTGTCAAAAGAAGAAACATAAATTATTGTTTACTCAAATGACGAGACGTGGACGAAGGCAAGGTGATTTCCACCACGAATCTGTGAATGGCATGGCGTGTGCAAAAATTCAGAATCCTTTGAAAAACGAATGTTTTTCTTGGATTTTGTTGAAATATCAAACCCTCGGGTTGTGGAAACATCACCATCGAATATATTTGCGGCCGAAAATGTTCCTTTCAACAAAATTACCTTCGTAGTCGTTCACTAACTCATATGAAATAATTTCTCTTTTATGAAAATGTTCACCCGTTTGGAGACCTACTCTTTCATTCACTGCTCGTTCAGTCAATCACTATAGCAATAATTCATTTGTTCATTCCGGCTCACGTATGTACGCAGTCTGTCTCACAGTCCATGAACTGCATTATTTTCCCTTCCGCCTCCCCCATTCTGCAATGTTAAACCCCCATAGTCTAGGTATCCACAAGTTCTGAATCTCTCATCTCACTGGGGCAGGGGTGGAAATAACCCATTGCCCGACGTCCGAGTCCAGTGTTTTTTTCTGTCGGGCAAGCAAATTTGTATATCACACTGTACCGGTGTCCAGTTGACTTTCCAATGTTATTTATGTTGTTTATTTAAAAAATCAGCAAGAAAACGGTCGGTATAGTGGAAAAATTATCAGGGCAAGAGTACACTATCAATTTTAAAGTTATTTCCACCCCTGCTGGGGCTCCTTTTCAGTTTAAATGGAATTATTTGGTTCTATCAAAATTATATATATTCAGAAACTAAGCATTAGTTTAAGTCCATTTACCCCCCAACAATATGTAACTATGTCATGTTAGTCATTATTCGGGGTACTTGTACTTCGTTTCAGCTCACGATCCATCTTCTTGTTGTAACCAATGGCAAGCTCTGTGTGAAATCGGAGTCAATTAATCAGTGTTGATTACCTCCCCTGTCGTGTTATTGCAGTAAATAGCCCAGTGATGTGATGTTCATTGCGGATGTGAGTGAAACACATCTCGGTATCGCTCAACGAGAACCTTGACATCAGCTAAAATGGCGGCTGCCAGTCAACAGAGGAACTAAAGTGAACTAAAATAGCAATAATAGATCTTCCCGTGACGTGATGCACGTGCGCTATAATTTACTGTGACGAAAGAGATTCGTAACACTTTGATTTTCTTTAACGGTTTGTTTGTTGTTTAACGCCGCACTCAGCAATATTCCTGCTATAGGACGGCGGTCTGTAAATAATGGAGTCTGGACCAGACAATCCAGTGATTGACATCTACGCAACTGGGATACAATGACATGCGTCAACGAGCCTGACCACCCGATCCCGTTGGTTAGGTGAGTAAGTGAGTATGGTTTTACGCCGTTTTTAGCAATATTCCAGCAATATCACGGCGGGGGGACACCAGAAATAGGCTTCACACATTGCACCCATGTGGGGAATCGAACCCGGGTCTTCAGCGTAAAGAGCGGACGCTTTAACCATTATGCTACCCCATCGCCCCACCGTATAGTGGTTACGACAAGGATGGGTTGCTGTAGACCAATTCTACCCCCGGATCTTCGCAGGTCTCTTAAAAGTTTGTAAATATCCTAATAGCCTTAATTTAATTCCAAGAAACAGGAACACGGTATCTTTCTGGGGGCATCGTGTTAGAAATCCTCCCTGAAGTATGCAAATGCACGTTTAAGGCAAATATGCATCATGTTTGATTTTAGAATAAACAAGACAAAATGTGAACAATAACTTGCCTTATTCTTGATAATTGATAATGACTTGACGGCACATTATTGAATTCAAATTACTAAATACGAAATTGAAAGCCTGAAATACAATGTGGAATCACAAATATACTGGTTAGTAAATATCAACTTGTGTTTTCGTTTCATAAAAATTATTAACCATTCACGAGTAGAGAGTAAAAAGAACAGTGAATTATCACGTGACCTGAATACGTCACGATGGAATTACCTTTTTTGCATACGACACCAGTATATACTGAAGGTACCTGTCAATTATTGTTGTATTGCTGAAAGCACATACTCTGAAAATAGCGCTACAATTTAAGTCTCGTTGTTTATTTAACCAAGCTTAGAATGTGGGGTCGAGATATACCTTCAGTTACATGTCCATATATGCATGCATTGTCTGTGTACTATTTATGTTATCCAATACCGTCTCAAATCATTGCAGAAATTGTAACAACAAAAACAACATCGCAAGTAATTACGAAGTTTGGTTAAATTGACAGTGACGTAACAAAATGATGATAATTGTTTGGATATACAACTTCTTTATTCTATGAAAGGCGACGTCTCGACATAGATTCTAATGCCGTTGTCAAGCAAGTGATGACTTATGAAATTATCATCATTTTTCATCACCTCAACTTTTAAAATGCCCATCAAAGAAGTGACGTAACAGATTTAAATAATAATTCCATATTTAGAATCCGTGGTTCGACCCTGGTTATATCATAAGCAAGAGAACTGGAATCACTCCCATATATACTCATGCCAATAATGGTTGTCACACCCTTCAAAAATTTTATTGGAGAGGGTGTGTGGGGGTGTGTGTGTGTTTGGGTTGGGGTGGGAGGGGGGTGACAACCATTATTGGCATGAGTATAGTAATGATATACCAGGTGTTCGCGAAAAGGAGAGCGTAACGTACTCCATCGGCCGTGCAAAGAAAGACCACAGTTTAAATAGTTTTAGATAAACAAGATGGATTCAAGACTGACGTTTTTAATTCGTTGCATAATCAGTGAGTGAGTGAGTTATATACACATGTATATATATCGCATCTACATTTTACTGTATCGATACACAGTCTTCCATACAAACATAGATATACGTGTAACTTCTTTGAGATTGAGGTATTTTAGAAATTGTAAAGATAAAGGAAAACCAAGTTCTATGGATAGTCAACGTCTTTATTGCAATGGGTGCGACTTTTCAGTGTATGTACTTACACCGTTATCAAGCATCTGATACAAAGAGTTGTAACGAGGAGAATATATACATAGCTGCATAGTGAGTATATACAATTGACAAGGTTGATGTACATTGGGTTGCTAAGTAGTGATTTCAGCAGGGTAGGTTAATGAACAGAGTGATTGGTTGTGATTACAGATTATGCAACCTCATCAATTGGATAAACTCACTCTGCATATGTATCTCAATCACTCTGCATATGTTCTGTAATCAAACAGAACACATGAACCCGTGAAGGTCCGCGTTAGAATGAACCTTCAGTAACCCATGCTTGTCGTAACAGGCGACTAACGGGATCGGGTGGTCAGACTCGCTGACTTGGTTGACACATGTCATCGGTTCCCAATTGCACAGATCGATGCTCATGCTGTTGATCACTGGACTGTCTGGTCCATACTCGATTATTTACAGACCGCCGCCATGTAGCTGGAATATAGCTGACTCCGGTGTAAAACTAAACTCACTCACTCACTTATATACGCTTTCTTCGGCAACAGTAAAAACTATTAATCATGACTCTAAAACCCTTTATCTAAGTATGGAATCATTATTCCATCAGTTGACATTTAGTTGTAAATATCAAAGTCTTTTAATCTTCAAAACAAAGATGTTTTTAAAACAAACCCCACTTTTGACGAAAGATGGAAGTATAATCAATCACGTGACCCGGATCACAATAGCTGTCAGTATCATCCGGGTCCGCTGAAACTCATCTTTTCAAAGCACATGTTTTCATTCTTGTTAGAAACATCCTACGTATGATGAAGAACATTTTCTTTAATAAAGAAGCGATTAAAATGTAAAAAAACGTTTTAATCATATATATATGGAGATATTAATTATATAATTACAGACGATGCGAGGAACAAACAGAACGCATATTAAACTATGTGTATGGTGATATTAGCTATATAATTATAGCAGATGCGATTGACAAAAAGGGAGGGCATGCATACATAAAAGTTCCAAGTCAAATAATCAAAGCTGAAAGCTATTACTTCGTCGATTTCTTCGGTGATATTTAAAAGAGCTTTGATCTTAAGGGGTTGTTTGTTGGAAGATCTCTCCCATTTCAAACTGTCCCGGATGTACCGGCGTTTCCTTTTGAACTCCAAGACATCGAGAGGGTGACCCTTTTTACCTCGACAAATAAGCATCGGCGCCTAATTATCTGAACCGGTTTTGTCTTTAATCAGAGCAAGGTCTTTAAAGTTTGTCTCATTAGACTTAACGATGAACTTGTTTATATTTTCAACTGCATGAATTGTGTATTTTTTGTTGGATAAATTCACCAATAATTGGCTTAGTTCTCTGCAAATGTATTCTATTTATGTCATGAAATAACAGAGCGTTTCACTGAAACTATTTTAATCTGCGACAGTATCCACATCAGCAAGGTCACATCAGGACATCTAGGTAGAATTTTGCTAACAATTTCAAGTGTTGAAGGCAGTTAAGATACTTAGGAATCTTTAACACATCTGTGCAACTTGAAAATACAGAATTTGTTTAAACTCCGTCATGCGGTGGAACATTTCCTAGACTTTTTCATATTTTCATAAACATGTAAACCGATTTTCCAGATCGTTTTAACTCGAAATATCGATAAGCGTCATTACACGTGAATGTTGACACCTGCATATACATTTTGGCGTTAATGTTCCCCCGTTATTCAATTTAGATATGTTAAGGTAAAGTTATTACTCGCCTTATATGTTTTAAAAGCGAGACCTTAATGAAACGCTCGTGTCTCAGACAAGGAATTTGAAATATTTTTGCAACACAGTCAGTTTAACTTTCAAGTCAAATCCACTGTATTTCTGCCGCATAGTAGCGATCGCAAGTTACATGTTATAATAAGTCCAGTTAAGCATCTGTCGACAAAGGATAGTAAAATAACAAGACTACCTCAGGTATATTAGATGAGTTCACTATAGAGAAACGATCAGCATATCGCCTTCCACCAAAGTTGGAAATCTTGGGACCATCAGTAGGGACTAGAGGTGTGACGATACAGACATTTCACGATACGATACGTATTGTGATATCTTGGAACGATACGATTCGAGTCGATGCATATCACGATATGCTATCTGTAGTTATTTTCTTTCAAAAAGTGTATTTTGATAGCAAGTAACAGTGTAAATTTTGACATAACCGTCAATTTCTGGTGAAAATTAATAATCTTAAGGTCAACGATACATATCACGATACGAAAAATGTTGATATATTTATCGTCAGATAAAGTATCACGATTATCGATACTACGATATTTCGTGACAGCTCTACTAGGACCATAGATTGACGCTTTTTCTTTGAATATATACAGTTTTGATAGAAACAAATGTTCCATTAATCTGAAAAGGAGCCCCACTGGGATAGGAGATGCTGAGGACATCTAGACTTGCTTCCTTTAGCGCTTTAGTATTGCAGCGAGGGCTGGGCGAATGGGAAATTAATGCGGTACAGGGACTGTGACACAGGCAGATAGGGACCATGGTACCTGATTGTACCTCAAAGTCGAGCGTCTGGAGTACTGCACGACGTAAACGGAGAGTCATCTTCTTGTCGCACATTTTGTGAAGAGAATTTGTGTGCGTGTGTGTGGCAAAGGGCAAACATGTATTGAAGGGAGAGTACGGAGTTGCTTCCCTTACTGATGCCAGAATCCACTGCAAATACAACGTGACTCTGCCAGACATAATAAGAACAAATACCGTAGAATATTATCTAAACTCTGTCAAAAAAGAAACGCAACCCCTGTATTTTAGAGATTTTGATCTGAAGTTTTAGGACGACACGGCATTTTTATTATTTAAGACAGAAGTCTGAAATTTGGCAGAATAATAACCCAGATGGGCATGTTTAAAATTGTCATTTCAAAAGTCATCTCACAGACACCAGTTTGTCACCAGGGGGGCGTCTTTCTCAGTATCTCGTATGAGCACCACGCGCTGCAATCACTGCACGGCATCTCCTTGGACAAGAACGGATAAGACGCCGGATTCTTTCCTGGGGAATGGCTCTCCACTCCTCCTGCAGTGCAACGGCGAGCTGTTGCAGCGTCTGTGGCGGCGGCTGACGTTGACGTACGCGTCGATCCAGAGTATCCCACAGGTGTTCAATAGGGTAGAGGTCTGGTGATTTAGAGGGTCATGGCAAGACATTGACGTTGGAATTCTGCAGAAAGTTCATTGTTGCACGTGCAGTATGAGGCCGGGCGTTGTCCCGTTGAAAAATCTGTGTCTGTTGGTCAATAATCGGGAGAAGGTGAAGCTCTAACACGTGGTTGATGTAACGTTGGGCTGTCAGGTTCCCTGGAACGATCACCAAGTCTGATTTCTGGTTGTATGAGATGGTTCCCCAAACCATGACGCTTTCTCCGCCAAATCTGTCCACCTGTCGGACGCAGATGGGCGCAAAACGTTTATGACGTCTCCTATACAGACGCTGTCTTCCGTCGTGACGTTGCAAAAGAAAACGTGATTCATCAGAAAACCAGATTCGCCTCCAGTTTTGTAAAGTCCGTATCCTTACGTTGTTGCACTACCTGAGTCGTCGGCGTCGATGTAGGGGGCGTAGTACAGGTCCAACAACTGGTCTACAGGCACGTAAACCCGCTTCTTTCAGACGGTTCCTAATCGTTTGAGCTGACACTCTCCTCAAACCTGGTATTTGTGTGGCAGTCACGGTTGGTAGGGCATGCCGATTACGCAGGTGATGGACCCGGATGTACCGATCTTGAAGGGGGGGGTCGTGATTCTTGGCCTTCCACTTCTCGGGCGATCGTTGGTCAAATTGAAGTTGTTGTAGCGGCTCCAAAGTCGGGATATCGTTGTTTTGTGAACATTTAGGTGCCGTGCAACAGTTCCAAAACTTTCTCCGGCTTGAACACGACCAATGGCGATATTTCGGTCGGCAGCACTCAATCGTGGCATTTTTAACACAGCTTTTCGGCGACAAATGAATGAATATAATACGGAAGCACATGGGCTTTTATACACCCCTACATTAACTGCCATTTTCATGATTTGCATGTGTTTTTTTTTTGTGCGAAGTCACCATGAGGGTCATTTCATGCGTTGTGACGGAATAAGCAATAAAATACACTTATGCGTACAAATGCAGTTGTTTGGATGGTAATCTTCATTAATTACGTGTATCATTTCAATACATTCGAATAACATTTAGTTTGGAAGCAATAACTTCATTCAAACGAATTTTTCATATCTGAGGACAGGGGTTGCGTTTCTTTTTTGACAGAGTTTATTTCCAGTAATGTACGGTCTATCTCAGGTTGCCCAGACAAGTGTACTACTGTACAATACACAACAGATAGACATCTAACAGCACAGAAAGATCAAAACAGCACATATGAGACTGGTGCGTTTCCATAAAAGGGGAGACCATTCCTTACATGACATTGTTTGATACGTAATACAAATCCTTCTGTCTCGCAGTAACAATTGTACAACATTGTTCTCACGAATAGCCAAAATTACAATTCGATCTCATGCGGATTTGGACTCTTCGGCGAATATAATTTCCGTTGTTTTGTTAGATCCACTATTGTCACAGATGCGGTTGTGGCTGCTGCATTGTCATCACGTCTGGCTTATGCTTCATATCGGCAAGTCGCTTTAATCCCCTCTCCCCGTGATGGGAATGTGGGTTATATTACAGTCTGTACGACAGGCATAAAAATATTCCCATTATCACTTTACTTTCAATTTCCTTCACCACTTTTAATTACAGCTTTTGACTTCTGGGATATACTCATGGACATAACTGACGGGGCATACAACAAATAAGTGAGTGAGTGAGTAGTGCATTGTATGTGTATGTTTAGTGTGTGTGGTGCAAACCGAAACATGAGTCTCATTAACCAATTCAGACAATCACCTACTTTTAAGCCGATCGAATTTTCTCGTGTGAAAGTGAAAAGAGACACTACAAACAACTATGGTTACACTTAATTCCAATTCCTCGTTTCATTAGGAAATGGTATTTACAAATTAAGTTAGTTTTAAAGTTTTTAAAAATCGTATTTCTATATTTTATGTCGAGGTTTAGGCAGCATGTCGTTAACTAAGACGTCACAGACTGCCCCTGTTTGAAGAGGTCGTACAATGATTCACAATTCATTATGCTGACTGGTTACGCCTGTTATGTGTTCTTTGCGCTTATTAAGTGTATTTTTGTAACGTGCAATGTGACTGATTTAATATCACGTCCGTAGCAGACCGCCAAACTTTTCTAGCTGCCGAGCCTCGTTTTGGGATTTCCACGATTTCCAAATTTCCGTTTCTCAGAGGGCAACAGACCACAATTATTTCCCTTCTTTGCTATCTTCAGTGACATGCCAGTCAACCTGTCACTTGTCACTTAACCAGCAAAATATCGGCCTGGGTCGACCATGTCAATTATGCTGCATCCACTGTCAACGATGGTCACCGGAAGTTTCGAGCCCGAAACACACTGAACAGCCTTGAACTTGGGGTCAAATCATGAAAGGCTGGTGTCAATACCATGTGCAGATTGTGGACCCCCCCCAAAATTGCAATAAAGTACAATGTCTCACCTTTCATTTAAGCTACCACAAGTCGCCCTGAAAAAAATAGCACAGACCAGAGACCATATACTAATTAGTTCTGAGGCCCGTCCCTCGGTATATGGTCTCTGTCACAGACAGAACAGTCCATTTAAACAAGGCACTATTATATTTTCCTATTTCGCTTCCGGGTCAAAACTCAAGGGGGGTAACTGTGGTCTGAGGCCAGAGCAAGCTGTACGACAGAGCACGCTGCACGACGTGTTTGTTAGGATTAGAAGGAAGCGTAGTGTTGCAATATGCAAGTGATTATATGTATCAAATAATACTGATTAATATTTATATATCCAGTTGAATGAGTTGGTCTCAAATTTCTAGACTGGACTGGTTATTGTACTAAGTTGCGCAATAGGACGGAACCCAGTCAGCAGGAAACAAGACTGTTGTGTAATCAATGTTTTGACTTGTAAGATCCGGGTTTTCCTGGTAGTAAGGCTCGCTCTCTTGCTGATGCATATCCTCGTTCACCATTTGCGTAGGTCAGTGCTCATGACGTCAGTCACTGGGTTGTTTGCTCCAAGGGTCGATTCACAGATCGCTATCTAGTGGTTTGAGCATCATTCTCTTCCCACAGAGGTTACTTGTCATATCTTCCTACGAACCTCTCTTCTAATACGACCCTTTCATGGTGTGAGTGCTCAGGATTCGTGATTGGTTGCAATCAGATTTAGTTGCGCAATCAGCGACGTTGTTTCAAAAGTGATCATTCGCAAGGCTTCGGAAATTTCCGTATGCTTCCGGAAATCTAAAACCGCTTCCCCTGCACGATGAGCAAACGTTTCTTCTAGACAGAACTCAGTCATGTAATGGCGAATCAATGGCGTCTTCATCGCCCTCGTTGACAAAAGACAAGCTGGCCATTAAATGTCTTGTGTGTCACATCAACACAAGGTCCCGGCTGAGGAGAGATATTTTCGGCCCCACAAATGCTTGTATTAGTCAAGCTGGATCTACGTCGATGTAACATGTGTTCTGATTGGATAGAAAGAAGGGAGAAAATTCGTGTTGCGATTTTTTGCCGCTAGGGGATTTTACGAGAACCGGGAAATATGGCCGTATTAGAACAGGGGTTCGTAGGAAGATATGACAAGTAACCTCTGTGGGGAGAGAATGTTTGAGTATTGCTCTCCATTAAATACCCTCAAATAGTACGTTGTCCAACATTTTGTGAATCATTTAAATCATATCTGTCAACAAATAGATGTAGTCGAACAATTAATTTGTTTGTACATAACGTAGTCGAATGGAATTCCAATTGCACAGATGGATGACCGTGATGCAAGTCACTAGATTGCCTGGTCCAGACTTGAATATTTTGAATATTGCTGATTGCGGCGTTTAACAACATGCAAACAAAACACAGACTCATTGAAGAACATTATCTACCCTAGCAAATGTCACTGGCGTTAAATGCACAATGGAATTTCAACAATGGAAAATTTTTACTTTCTGGAGGGAACATAACGGCCTTTTAGACTTAAAGTAGACGCTAAGCAATAAATGCTAGATTTAATAGTGTGATTAATACTTTCATCATATAAAAAAAGCCCATCCTTTGTCTCAACTTTAACTTAAGTTTAGTTTTCTCGTGACATTCGACAACAATACACCGAACAACGAGAAGAATTGCACCGAAATGTCAGAAAACTGTAATCGTTACAAATTGATTTTGCTCTTACGTGGTACATTGTTTGGAAATGTTACTAAATGTTTATAAAAATGATTTGTAGATTTTAGCTGCATTACACACACGCGGAGAACAATTGGTATTTATTTCAAAAAAACAAAAAAATTGTTATTTAAAGAAATGTCGAACACATAAAACACTTCCAAGGATGCCATGTTTACCAACATAAACTGTCAAGAAAAAGTAACAATTATTGATATGATACATTTGATACATGTATTATGGTTTTCGTTTTGAACCATAAGCATGGTGCGTCCAACTTCCGTGACTGTTTCAGCGAAGCCCAGTAACGTTTAGGAAACGTTTGTTATTTTTTTCATCAAACCTGGTACCTAGCTTCTTTTGTCCGCCAGTGTCTATGTCGCTGAGTGAGTGAGTGATTGTGTATAGTTAAACCGCTTCTAGCAATATTCCAGCAATATCACCGCGTGGGTGAAGTAGCTAGAACCAGTCACAGATCTATGTAGGTGAATTCCTCTATCATCAGTCAGCGCTCATCCTCAAATATGACCCGTGAAGGTCCGCGTTAGAATGAACCTTCAGTAACCCATGCTTGTCGTAAGAGGCGACTAACGGGATCGGGTGGTCAGGCTTCTGACTTGGTTGACACGTGTCATCGGTTCCCCATTGCGCAGATCGATGCTCATGCTGTATTGTCTGGTCCAGACTCGATTATTTACAGACCGCGGCCATATAGCTGGAATACTGCTGAGTGCGCCTTAAAACTAAACTCACTCACTCACTCCTCAAATATTGTTCATTAACTTAGTAATTCCCGTGAAACTTGTAATCTGTATAATGTGAGAAAAAACTTTTAACTTTATACTCATAAAAAAAGAAGACAAAACCGACTAAGATGTCGGACTACACTCAACTCATGGTAAAGTTCTGCCGAGAACCAGACTGAGAAGCAACGTTATTATGTAGCATTGTCAGAATGTCTAACTGTGATATAGATGTGCCTCTGTCACAGACAAAACTCATTGTCTGTTTTATTGACACTTATGTGTCTGCCTTCCTGTCTGCTAATGACAATATGCAATACACAACTTCGATCACTGACCACATGCAATTTGAACTTAACACCTCTGACTGGGTTCGGTATCCCTGGTGCTTCGTTTCGAGGGAAGTAAACCCAAGTACAAAATATTGCACTTTTGATTTTCGATTTTACGCTTATAATTTTGTTTATTTGATTTTTCATAATCAGTAATGTATATTATATGAATAAGTGATAATTGTGTTTTAATTATGTTGTGCATTTTTTGGTTGCATGTGACCTTTAAGTAGATATTTATGTTTAAAAAATGTTAATGTGAAATGATTTTAGTCTTAAAATTCATTTTCAGGAAGCATGTAAAGATCCCTATGAAAGAGTTCCATGGTAACATTATCCGATCAACGTACAATTTCGATTTTCCTGGCTTAAAATGAGTGAGATGGGTACAATGCCGCTTTGAACAGTTCCAGTTATATCACGGTGTGTCTGTTTCTGGTGGGAGGAAGGACCGGAGTGATGCAGGCCTGGGACGTTACATCCTCGATATCTCCAGGGTATACGTTACGATCACTCTGCACTATTCCCTGGATGCATCTACGCCTTGGCCCGATAATTATATTACCTCCCTTTGCTGGCTCCTCATTCTCACAGTAGTCAATCAGCTAAGCCGCCGTTACATCAGAGCTTGCCAGTGTCTACAGCTTGACAGCGGTCGCAGTCGCGAATGTTTGTTCGCAGTACCACTCAGATTTGAGAAATAATCCAAACAAATTGACAGATCTGAAACTTTACAAAACATGTAAAAGAACTCCTTCCACATCTTCAGAGTGCCCTCTGCATCTATTGTGTTGCCAAGTTTAAACGGTTAGATAATTTAAGAAGTGAAAGTGAGTTTTGACTGGTTCGCTCAACTTCCCAGCGTAGACACCTGATTGGATAAAAAGCCAGGGCAAGGGAGGTAATAAAATCAACATAAAAAAGCCGTGGATGCATCCAGGGTATAGTGCAGAGTGATTGTAACGTATGCCCTGGAGATATCGAGGATGGGGACGTTACCACTTTGTTGATACCCCGACTTTGAGCTGATAAAGCGTGCAACATAATCAGGCCAAACATGGATTCGAACCACGGTCTTAGGTATTTTGCTTGTCCACGGTAAGCAACTCTGCACAGTGAATTGTGGCGCTTTAGCGAATGGGCCACATGTTACCACCAAGCTTACAACGTTCTACCAAAGACAATGATTCCCGACAGACAGCGACACGGAGTTATTTTCATTTCCCGCTGAAGAATCTAACCACCTTGGCCACTTTTAGGTCGCCACATTATTCGCCATATAGGTCGACCATCCTCAACAGACGCCATGCTTGTGAAGTCATACTTGACATAACCGATATACAGCGCCACTGAGTCAATGCCCCCTGAAGAATCTAACCACCTTCGCCACATTGGTGGCCATATCTTTCGCCACGTAAGTCTGCCGGCCTGAACAGACATCACGTTTTGACAATGTTCACGTGACGTCATTTGCGTGTTACTCCATAATTGATCCTTCTCAAAATTTAAAATATTCACCGAAAGTAGTTCTTTGTCCCTTGTGAATTCATAACAGTGATCCGCAACTAAGGAATGCCTTTCTGTTAAGAGAGATGCGGCGCCTTTGACAACAGTGAGTGACTGAGCATGGTTTTACGCCGCTCTTAGCAATATTCCAGCAATATCACGGTTGGGGAACACCACAAATGGGCTTCACACATAGTAGGGGAGACTGGGGTCAATTGTAACACTTTTTACTTAACTTCTTGTAATTCGATACTAGTCGACCGCTCACCAAGTTAATCGGTACTAACTAGTACATTGGCATCTTGGTTTTAAACCTCAGTGTCATTTAAAGTTCACTATCATGTCGTTACAAAGTTATTACGTATCAAATGCAATGACTGCAAGTGTTACAATTGACCCACAGCACGGGGCAATTGTAACAGAAGGATGGGGCAATTGTAACAAAGAAGGTTCAAATGTAACAATCTGTTTATTTTTCAAATAAAATCAAAATAAAATGTGGAAAGATGTTATCTTGATCAATTGAGGTGGGAAATGGATTAACATTAAACCTTTATCACCATCGACATTTAAAATGTTTTTGGTTTAAAATGCTTGTATTGGTATGCCCAAAATATAAGAGACTAACACCAAAATGTGTCACCCGAGGGCTAATACTATCAACATTACACTGAGCATGTTCTGCTATGATAAAACTAGTAAAGAACTAACATAAAACCTTCATCATAATTTGCTTCATTATCCTAACACAAGGGAAAATTACATTGGGGCAATTGTAACACAGTGTTACAATTGCCCCTAATGGCAGTAGCCATGTTTCATGCCACTTCACACGTTAACAACCATGGGCTTCTCAAATAATTCTACTTCAAAATATGTCGTAATACCTCAATTTTACACTTGTTAATTAGTTTCATACCAAGCAACATTTACTGCATTAAGAACAATTTATTACGTTTTGTGAAATATTTACTTTCCCATGTAAAAAAACGATTCTTCGTTAACTGTATCCCGCCTTGAGTGAGCAGCTGAAAAACGCCTGAATGTGTACCGTAGGAAAGTAAAGGGAAATAACTCTACTCACCTACACTATGTGGAGCGAAAACTTTTAGAGTAATCGCCCTTGTTACAATTGCCCCGTGTTATAATTGACCCCGGTCTCCCCTACCCAGGTAGGGAATCGAACCCGGGTCTTTCGCGCGACGAGTGAACGCTTTAACCTCTAGGCTACCCCACCGCCCCCTTGGACAATAGGATCTCTGAGGTGTATTTAGTTACACATACAACAGGACTGGATTTTGAATTTCGGGGCTATGATTGGGTTTGAAGTTACATAACTTCATAACGACTGTTGCATGGCAACGGAGGGTGATTGGATTAGGACATGTTCTTGAAGATAATGCAGCTTTAGGAAACGTTGATGCCCCGCAGGAATTTGGCACGTGTAGGTGCTCGTGCCCCCGTGCAGACCGATTAGACTGGACCTGGGACTACAACACGCTGACGCCAGATGCAACACAATGTAATTGACAATAGTCTACACGCGATGCGGTGTTTACGTATGTGGGAACGGGGCGAGCAGTGGCCATTACGCTGTCTCGGCGGGTGTTAACGTGGCATTAGATAATGTTAAATATGGGCTTCTTGAAACAGGTATAATTGGACCTACAGTCCGGAAGAAAATGGAAATATACTCAGAGGCAAAAGTTATTGGGACCTGAAATTTTTCTGTTGGTTATGTTTTGAATGAATTTTTCGGATTTGAACCAGAGAAAGAAGGTGTTAAATTCGTCGGAGAAACGCAGGCAAGCAATTCATGAACATCTCTTAATATTAACCTACACCCTGCATAATAATAAATAATATGTGTGTATTTATAATGCGCTGAATTCCACACATAAGGCATGCTCAAAGCGCTACATATTTACAAATATTTACAAAGCAAAGGTTATGCTAGAACGTGGCTGAATTTGTTTTTGAAAAGTTAAGTTATAGATTGTAATATTTTCTGAAAAGATGGGTTTTCAGGAAACTTTTAAATGAGTCTGTGGAGCACCATAGCTGAAGGAGCGAAACCCGAATGCATACGCACCTCTTACGATTAACCTACACCCTGCATACACACCACTTACGGTTAACGTACATCCTACATATACACCACTTACGGTTAACGTACACCCTACATACACACCACTTAGGTTTAACGTACATACACACCACTTACGGTTAGAGTACACCCTACATACACACCACTTAGGTTTAACGTACATACACACCACTTACGGTTAGAGTACACCCTACATACACACCACTTAGGTTTAACGTACATACACACCACTTACGGTTAGAGTACATCCTACATACACACCACTTAGGTTTAACGTACATACACACCACTTACGGTTAGAGTACATCCTACATACACACCACTTAGGTTTAACGTACATACACACCACTTACGGTTAGAGTACACCCTACATACACACCACTTAGGTTTAACGTACATACACACCACTTACGGTTAGAGTACACCCTACATACACACCACTTTGGTTTAACGTACATACACACCACTTACGGTTAACGTACACCCTACATACACACCACTTGGGTTTAACGTACATACACGCCACTTACGGTTAGAGTACACCCTACATACACACCACTTAGGTTTAACGTACATACACGCCACTTACGGTTAGAGTACACCCTACATACACACCACTTAGGTTTAACGTACATACACGCCACTTACGGTTAGAGTACACCCTACATACACACCACTTAGGTTTAACGTACATACACACCACTTACGGTTAGAGTACACCCTACATACACACCACTTAGGTTTAACGTACATACACACCACTTACGGTTAACGTACACCTTACATACACACCACTTAGGTTTAACGTACATACACACCACTTACGGTTAGAGTACATCCTACATACACACCACTTAGGTTTAACGTACATACACACCACTTACGGTTAGAGTACATCCTACATACACACCACTTAGGTTTAACGTACATACACACCGCTTACGGCTAGAGTACACCCTACATACACACCACTTAGGTTTAACGTACATACACACCACTTACGGATAACGTACACCCTACATACACACCACTTAGGTTTAACGTACATACACACCACTTACGGTTTACACTTAGGTTTAACGTACATACACACACCGCACGGTTAACGTAATAGGTTACATACACACCACTTAGGTTTAACGTACATACACACCACTTACGGTTAGAGGTACACCCCTACATACACACCATTTAGGTTTAACGTACATACATACACACCACTTACGGTTAGAGTACACCCTACATACACACACCACTTAGGTTTAACGTACATACACACCACTTACGGTTAGAGTTAGAGTTACATACACACTACTTAGGTTTAACGTACATACACACCACGGTTAGGTTTACATATTACACCCACTTAGGTTTAACGTACATACACACCACTTACGGTTAGAGTACACCCTACATACACACCACTTAGGTTTAACGTACATACACACCACTTACGGTTAGAGTACACCCTACATACACACCACTTAGGTTTAACGTAAATACACACCACTTCCGGTTAAAGTTAACCCTACATACACACCACTTAGGTTTAACGTACATACACACACACCACTTACGGTTAACGTACACCCTACATACACACCACTTAGGTTTAACGTACATACACACACCACCTTACGGTTAGAGTACACCTACATACACACCACTTAGGTTTAACGTACATACACACCACTTACGGTTAGAGTACACCCTACATACACACCACTTAGGTTTAACGTACATACACACCACTTACGGTTAGAGTACACCCTACACATATACACACCACTAGGTTTAACGTACATACACACCACTTACGGTTAGCAAGTACACACTACACCCTACATACACACACCACTTAGGTTTAACGTACATACACACCACTTACGGTTAACGTACACACACCACTTACGTTTAACGTACATACACACCTTACTTACGGTTAGAGTACACACATACACACCACTTGGGTTTAACGTACATACACCACTTACGGTTAGAGTACCCTACATACACACACCACTTACACACTTAGGTTTAACTTACGGTTTAACTTAGGTTTAACGTACATACACACCACTTACGGTTAGAGTACACCTTACATACACACCACTTAGGTTTAACGTACATACACACCACTTACGGTTAGAGTACACCCTACATACACACCACTTAGGTTTAACGTACATATACACCACTTAAGGTTAGAGTACACCCTACATACACACCACTTAGGTTTAACGTACATACACACCACTTCCGGTTAAAGTTAACCCTACATACACACCACTTAGGTTTAACGTACATACACACCACTTACGGTTAACGTACACCCTACATACACACCACTTAGGTTTAACGTACATACACACTACTTACGATCAACGTACACCCTACATACACACCACTTACGATCAACGCACACCCTACATACAACCTACGTAAAGTAAGCTTCACTTGAGTACAGCTGCTTCCCTGCCATTTTCGCATTATATATTATCTATAATAGTTACCATTATGCCACATCTCACTCAACATCCTTCCTCAAGTAATCACCATCATCCTTATACAACTAAAATAATGTAATTTTCATTCCACCTTCACTGAAGAAATCTTTTCCGTGTCTGCAACTCCTCCATAGCTAGAGGATTAAAAAATAATTCATCTTATTTAACGACTTTCTTATTAAAACCTGCAAAGAAATCGGCTTATTTCGACACAATCAGCCTGACACCCTCTCCAAGATAAGCGCATTTCGTCGATAAGGAAGCTCCGGTGTAATACCTTAATTAAAATCGATGTTCTTCAATCGCACAACCCGGCTTAACTCGATACGAAACTTCGGACGCAACACCTGTTTAGTTTCGTATTTAACATGGCCTCCATTTGAGTTGGAAAAGTTCCAGTCGTACGCTTAATACATTCAGGTCGATCATCAGTTATATGGTGTTTTGTGTGTTCCTGGCTTGAGAGATTTATCTCCCCTGGGGGAACGGTGTAAGATTCCAATTAATGGTTGTCACATGGCCATTTTTATCCAGCATTCTCCACGATTAAAATATCGGAGAAAAGTATGAGAACGAGGGTAAGTGACACGTTGTTGAAAAAATCGTGTCAGTCAAATATATTGTGCCTGGTTTAAGTAAGATATTTCCTGAAGGACCTGTTATTTTTTAACGTTCCGTTTAGAATTTCGTCTTTTTTACACAACAGCAAGAAGTTCAAATGATGATGACTGTTATTATTTTTGCAAGTTGTTGGTTTCAAATTTCCACGACGTTACGATTACATGGTCTCTGTGCTTGTTTTCTTGAACATGACGACATCAATTGTCAAAGTGTCTGTTGAACAATGATAATGTTTCGGTCCAAAAAAGGAATAATTGCTGTCATTTCGCCTATCAATCAAATCGTTAAAATGGTGGATGTTCTCTCAATCGATCAACTTGCAAAATAACGTCACAAAAAGAGCGATTAAAGTTCGTAGCAAGATTGATAGAGAGTTCATGTTTTCCACGATATGATGATTGAAAATAATAAGATGCATTCAGGAATCTTAATATTAATATTGCTATTACTAGCAACATTTGGGGATGTACAAAATGTGCATATTTTGAAAAGATAAAACGTCATCCCCAGAAAATAATTAGCCTCGATTACCTGAAACAGATTCTAAGTGTGAAGATATATGTACTGATCACTTACCAATAATAACGACAGATAAGGAGTCAGTGTGTGAGTGAGTATAGTTTTAGGCCGCATTTAGCAATATTCCAGCAATATCACGGCGGGGGACACCAGAAATGGGCTTCACACATTGTACCCATGTGGGTAATCGAACCCGGGTCTTCGGCGTGGCGAGCGAACGCTTTAACCACTAGGCTACCCCACCTAAGGCTAAGGATATGTATGTTCTCCTCTACCAGCTACGGTCACTCACACAAGTAAATATAAAAGAATTAGAGCTTGTTTGTTGCTAAAACATCATCTACACGGACGTCATCGAGCGATACATAAAGACTGGAGGATCTAAGGCATCACATGGTCTGGATATGTCACACTGAATATCTGCTTAAATACTAGCGTTTAACTACAAGATCGAGCCAAACAATAAAACCAAATATTGCAGATACCAAAATGAAAATATAATCGACAAAACCCTTTTCATATTCTTCAGAAATCTCTGCCAAATTGAGAGTTCATTGTACAAATCCGAAACTATTTTGAGCATGTGTATAGGTGTCTATATCAAACAGTGATGGTACTAGGAAAGATGCGGAGCCGTCACAAACACATGCAAAGGCGAGATTGTATTTCACCTGGAAAGCACGAGAAGATATGGTACTAATCAAAACACTGAATTGCATCGGATGTACTTGATGGGTCAAATTTGGAAATGTTGTCCACATCCACAAGCTTTACTGAGGCCTTGAGGTAATGTTGTTACCTTGACCAAACAACTGTTAATAAAACATCTTCTTCATCCCTTACAAAATATGGAAATATTATATATCCTGAAAATTAAGACAGTATCCGATAATTAAACATATAACCATTGTTGAACCTCTGCCCTCTTGGTGAGATGCGACCTGTCCTGACTCGACAACAGCGCTGATATCAGTATGACAATCTGTTTCTGTGTAATAAATTGGAGGTTCTTGTACAAATTACAGCTTCCCGTGGCGTCTCACATGAACATAACACTGAGAATTACCTGATTTATATTATGGAGTCTGACAAACACCTGGTCTACTCCCTAAGGCTTAATTTATTGATTCGCGGCGGAAATTAGTGCGATGAATAGAGTCACCTGCACGGCGCTGGATGGAAATAAACAACTCTCTTTTCACAAATCGCCCACATTGCGTGTTCCTAAAACTTAGAATTTCACTTGTTTCACTACTATATGAGATTAGTTTTTACCTGTGTTATTTCATTAGGCGTTGATGCTGAAGGAACTACTTCTTTCAGCGGATGAATATACCAAAGGGAGATAACCACATTTGGGATAAAACAGAAAAATAATTTCCTTAGTAGGGCTCGGCTTGATTGAAATCTGAGGGAATCGTGTGGCAAAGTGATTTAATCTGTGAAAGTTTGTCAGGACACTTTTGATTGATATTGTCCAAGGATCACTGTGTAGCTGTGGGAAGCCAATGACTTACTAGCTGTATCTTGTACCATACATCAGTTGCGGAAGTTGTCGAACAAAACTGAGGACCCGCTTCCTGTTCACAAAGCCGATGTCAAATGATGTTTGGCCGAATGATGAGATAAAAAATAGGTCGATGCCATGAGACGAATACTTGATTGGTCTCGGCCACTCTTAGATTTATTAGTGTCCGTTGGTTCGATCGTGTTTTTTACTTTGAACTGACAGTGACAACGAATGGTAAGTATGCCTTTTGTTCGCGACCTATGTCACTGAGGGTGGACGGCTTTGATAGTCAGTGAACACAGGTGCGAACACGCTACTTGGGTTGCCAGAGTGACCTCGTCCGTCCATCAAAGTCAGCATTAACGCTCACAACAAAACCTTGGACATGTCGCTGGCTCGTGATTAAGGAGCTGAAGGGTGACTTGTTGCTGGAACAATAGAATCTATTAAAAAACTACATTGAAGGCAATTAGTATTGAGTCGGCCTCAGGAGTCTTACCTGGAAACACTGAAACGCTTGTGTATAATGTTTATGGTTAACGGGGGCGGTGGGGTATCCTAGTGGTTAAAGCGGCGGGGGGACACCAGAAATGGGCTTCACACTTTGTGCCCATGTGGGTAATCGAACGCGGGTAATCAGCGTAACGGACGGACGCTGTAACCATGAGGCCACCCCACCGCCCCTGAAGGTACATGTAAACAGCCTGTAAATACCCCTGTCAGGACCAAGCAATCTAGTGACTGATGTTCTGGCCGTCGGAGTGGTGTCCTGTCACTTAGCCAGATTCTGTCAAACCAGGTCTCTCACATAGCCAGAGTGGGATTTGGCTGACTAGGGTTAGTGTTTTGATAACACTTCTTTCAGATGAGCCATAGTTTGTTTCAACAAAATGTGGGAGTGAACCTTCGGAGCATGATGTTGAGTCTATGTGACTTGGCTGATTGCCTGTAACGATGTCCATGTGTGGGGTGGGACCTTGTGCAGAGAGCTCAGGTCACAAATCAGTTTAAGTAAAGCACCAGTGGTCACAGAAGGTCCTTGGATGGGTGATCGGGTTTGGCAGCTTGACTCCTGAGAGTTTCTACGACTTCAGTCCTGTCCAGCAACGAAGAACTTGTAACACATGTGGTCTCACCCGAGACAAATGAGTTTGTTTAAAATTGTCTCTGTTCATCCAGCAGAAAATGGGTACCCGGTGGGATAAGTCGTATGACTATTAACCTTCAAGCGCCTCACAGACAGCTTTTTAAACCGGGGAAATAAAGTGCATTATGTTGAATGCTCTCAGAGCAAGCCAGTGCGGCGTTGAGTTCAGCGTTATATACGTGGCCTTATCATTTTTATCCAATTTGTTCAAATGGATGTTCATGCTATCAATCACAGGACTGACTATTCCTGATAAGATTATTTACAGACCGCCCTCATATAGCTAGGATATTACTGAGACGGGCGTTAAACCATAAACAGACTAACAGCTTGTCTCGAACCACGAATATCAAATTTTAAATAATCAAAGATGGCGAAATTCAAGTCAGTTATCCCCATCGGTATTATTATGTTTAAGGAAAATAAGCTGAAACCAGACACGTCTGATCTATTTTAATATACGATTAGAATGAAATACAAAACAAGGTGCGTCCACCCTTTGTATTAAGTTTCAGATTTGTCTAGACCACAGTGCGTGTTATTGTTTCACATGAAGCATCTCCCTCCGACACATTTTCATACCACAGATCAGTTACAGCCAAAGGAATTCATTATAATTCAAACATATTTTCGTCCACAAGAAGCTGTATTATTCCATTACGGCACTTCGGTGCCCGGAACTATTTCTGTGTAAGAAAACACTTCATCAAACCTGCTTTCCTCATTTTCTTCAATAACCAGGAACTATTTTGCTGAATTTATTTCTCATTAGACGTAAGCCCACAAAGTGTGGGGTCGTGATAAGGCAAGGTTGATGGATGCAGTGCAGGTTGATATCGGTCCGCAGCTAAGAAATAAGCGAGAAAGAAGACGTGTTTTGGGAGAAGAAAAAATATTTTACAAGTTAGATGTACAGTACATATGGAATGTTAGCCTTGGGAGATAATCACGTGTTTATTCTGCAGATGTTTTTTGTGAACCTAATGCTGTGTTATCAGAGTTATGTCCCATGTCCTGTATATCACGTGATAATCTCCGTGGCCTGACAGGGTCCTGCTGTTGGTATAATTCATTGAAAGTAAAACCACGCTCCTTTTCCGCTGGGAGTGGTGATTCAGTGATAGGGTTCTTTTGAAAAGAACCTGAATGAAAAGAAAGTCTTCATTTATGCATTATTCTTGGGTTTTTAATAACGGATGTCAGTTGTGAATATAAAAGAAATGAGATGTAATTTGATAGACAGATGATGCAACAAGAAAATAATCATCGTTTCTATGTAAGTGTATAATAAATAGAGATTATTACACTCGCATGTGTGCCGTACGACTGATACGAAACGAGTGTGAAATTTTGTATTTCCCGTGCGAGAGCGAGGGCAATCCATAATTTTGCACGGGTTTCGTATAAGTCGTACGGCACACTGGCGAGTGTAATAATTTCTTTATTATCCATTCTATTCATGTATATTTGTGAAGTAAAACACGGTAAGCAAGTGTGACGTCCCTCTTAAATGACGTCACGTTCAATTGTTTAATGACGTCACAGACGACGAAATACAGAAACCATGGTTGCCTGTCAAAAGTGATGTGTGCACATGTGCACATATGATATATATGACACTAGTTATGTTTCACCATATGGATAATAAAGTATAATAAAGTGCATTCATGCAGACTCCGGTTCAGACACTGATAAGGGACACAGACATAGGAACAGACACACATTCAAACTCATGTACAGAGATGAAGACGCAGACACAGAAAGAGATGTAAGTACAGACAGAAAAAGACTAACGCTTAATCCCTGAATATATGTAATTTTGATAGTAACAAATAAACCCATTTAAATTGGAAAGGAGCCCCAGTGAGTTGGGAGATTCCCTGAAATCTAGACTTGCTTCATTTAGGGCTTTAGCATTGCAGGGAGGACGAGGCAGTAGGGGAAATAATGTGGTTCAGGGACTGTGACACAGACTAAGACAGAGATAGAAACAGTTTTTACAGATACGCACATTTTACGTATATACGAAATAAGTGCATTTCATCCCCCAAAGGCAGATTAATACAATCATGGAACACAGGCGTAAACTAATCTCTTTATCATATAAATCATCACTTACGATATCTTTACCGATTCTATATTTGCACTAATGTGTCTGGACATGTTAAAAAAATCAAACTGATCAGGTTCAACGTATCTTCCTGTGGCATTACGACGCATATTTCTCTACACGTATTGTCGAGCCTGATCACCGTCAACGTATATCATTGCTGAATAACCGTCAAAGTCACCCGACTTCCTCGTTAAGGGGAGGTTACTGTCGTGTCTTAATGAATCGTGATGCGGACGAAATGGCCCCGTAGCGGTGAGAACTGTCAACATTGACGTTACTGGCATACTTCTTCACAGTTGGTTGTCTGTGAAACTTTGGCAGGAAGATTCGGTTCGAGGATATGTGTTCGTTTGGTTTGTAAGGATCGTGTGTATGAAATTAGCCTGAACATTCTTATCCTCGGGCGTCCTGCGGGGATGTGAAAACTGGATACCGTCTACTTGTACTTAGTAGTGATGCGTCGTCAATCCGCAACACCGGTCTAGCGATATACAGGGTGATCCATTAGTCGGGAAACCCGCATTCCATACAGTTGAGGAAGCGAACGCGTAGATACGCAAAGTGGGTGAGTGAGTTTAGATTTACGCCGCTTTTAGCAATATTCCAGCAATACCACGGCGGAGGACACCAGAAATGGGCTTCACACATTGTTCCCATGGGGGGGAATCGAACCCGGATCTTCGGCGTGACGAGCGAACACTTTAACCACAAGACTACCCCCATTGCCCTATATATATATATATATATATATTTGAGTCCAGATATTTCTTCTTTTCAAATCTCCTTAGATCTCAGATCACCTTTAGAATACAGTACCACAACTTCTCGTGAGGACGATCGCCATAGGTCACGTGTCATTAAGACAAGCAACCAGTTTGTGAGAACCCGTCGGACGCGAACCCGCGACCTTCGGAATGTTAGCGCGACAGCTAACCGACTGGGCTACGTCCACACTGTTGCACAGTGTGCAAATTTATCGAGTCATTCCTGTGACGTCACGGAAATGAACGGAAAGAGTCGAATAGGTAACGGACAATTACGAAGCTTACGAGTAGACTTGGTGTCTCGTGATTTTAATCTACGGACAATTGCCGAATGGACCCGATGCCATTTGGCACACTCGTCCCATTCCGTAATCTACAAGATAACGCCTCAAACTAAAAAGGGTTGTTGACGTCAGGCGTCAGGCGTAGATTTCACGGTGCGTGCATGAATGACGTGCTTTTATATAAATCGGTGATTTTGTGACAGAAAAGTGATGTAGGGAACACTGTAAGGATAATGTGGATCGCACGTGAGTTAGCCTTCGAATCATTACTGAACAAAATGTTGCGTGTGAAAGAGGCTTCAGTGCAAATTCCAGGCCAGTTTCCATTAGCCCAAAATTTCTACATTAAACCATTTCATAGTGTACTTTCGACGTTTTTGGTTTCCCTTTTTGTGTGAAAAAAAGTATTAAAATGCAATAAGAAAAACAACAAATGGTACTCACGTATTACACCGGACATGTACCTACTACATTGGATTAGGTCCCTAACCCTAACCCTAACCCTAATCCCTTGAAATATTCCTAATAAATAGAATGCATTGACCGAACCACCCGACATTCACCTACTATATTGGATTAGGTCCCCAACCCTAACCCTAAGCCCTAACCCTAGCCCTAACCCCTTGAATTAATCCTAATAAATAGAATGCATTGACCGAACCGGCACAAACATGACTGACGTGTGAAGTGTAATGCATTATTACCGTTTCGAAAAATAAAATACAAATAAAACACTTTTCTATGTAATGGTTCAAATTACTGAATGACAAAAATATATATGTAAATTTAAAAAATACAAAATACACAAAACATAACACCTCAGCACCCCGTAATACAAATAAATATGAGCGTATTAGTGAAAAATATTTCAAACTGGTGCTTGCAAAATATTGCGCATCCGCCGGTATACAACTACTGGAAACTCTCAACATCGTTGGGCTTATGCAATGACATAGCTCGTAGAGATGAAACACCAGTGAGCGGAGCTTATACGCACTCGCTGAGCCAGACAACCGTGTTGCCATGCAGGCGTCATAGGGCATTGTTTCGGGAACGTGCTTTCGAACAAAATCACGTTACATTACGTAAAAGGGTATTATGACGTATTTTTAAAGTTTGTGGTGCTGTATTCTAAAGGTAGGCCACAAGATCGTTCGCCCTTCAACGGCTCTTCAGGTGTACAATGAAAGCTGAGTGTCGTCATAGGCGACACATAACGGCAATAGCTATGTCGTCATCATGCGTATGACGTTAAGCAGTTAGTGACAATAGCGGGAGACGTAAAACATAGTCATGGGTGACAGTAAGGTTATGTTTGTGACGTCATCGTGTTTTTGACATCATAGTTAGAAACAATAGTGGTGGACTCGTATGCATTATGGTTTCAGTGCACAAATACATACTGAGTTACATTGAGAAAGTTACAAATTTATACTTTGTATTAAGCTTAGGTTTAAACAGCCTTATGAACATTTGTTCTTTTCCATCCGTAATTGTTTATCATATACAATTGATAAAACGGAAATATAGTAAACTGGCCATTCCCGCATCCATCAATGTGTTTGCTTACATTTATACATCGCACAATAGGATCTTGTGCAGATATAAAGGAGATTTGACAAGAAGAAATATCTGGACTCATATTTTATATATTTAGTGCTTATACATGGGTTTACCAGTTAAAATCAAAATTATATACATGTATATTCAGAGACTAATCGTTAGTCTACGCCGACCCCAACCCCCACCAAATTCTGGATCAGCGAATGAAACTGAAAAGGATTTTTAAAGTGAAAATAATGTAAAATGTTCTTAAAGCTCAAGATGATGTATGGATTCCCAGAGTTAGATATGATCCGTGATTCATTTTAACATTAGACAGCCCAAGTAGAAGTCATCTGGCATCCCAGAGTGAAACGAGCCCGTCTGATACTGGCGCACATAATTCTACCGTGCCATGATAACCACTGGCACTTTAATTAAGAAAACAGAGCGAGTTATATCCAAGATCTGGCTTGCAACAGTCTCAAGACAAGCAGGAACTCTCTAAGATTGAATGACACCTGAGGAAAGAGCATATAGATAACAAAACTAGCTATCACCTTTGGGATTTTATCCAATGATTTTATGTTGGTCATATTCAATCACAAATTCAACCCTGCCTTTGAAATATCAGCGCGTGTATAAGTTTAATCTATTTACAGGCTTTCCTCTACTTCTACGGACATTATCACAGTGTATATGTACTATGTTACACAAGAACAAGAGAGGGGGTTACACTGAAACCTTACGCGAGAAATTTAACCACCCAACTGGGAATGATACCCCGTTGTCATTATAAAGTTATAAACTGTCACGCCGAAGACTCGGGTTCGATTCTTCATACGAATAGACTATGTTAAGCCGTTTTTTGTTGTCCCCCGTCGTATTATTGCTGGAATATTGCTGAAAGCGGCAAAACCATACTCTCATTTACTCACTCATTATGTAAGGTGTCAGTGTTGGGACTTCCATAAAGTAATACACATTTCACAGCGCAACTGTTGCTATATTTTCTGTCATAAACTTGGTTTATTATTGTTTATTTATAATCATTGCAGGATACTTATATAGCGCACATATCCACGCAACTAGTACATGCTCAAGGTGATGTTGTTTGTCCCTCGATCATTGGACATCAATTTCAACGGCATATCGCATTATCACTCTCAACTCCCCTGGGGAACATAGAACCCTTGCAGCCACTAGGCGCACCATGTTATTGCTGCTTTCCCATCATGTTCTATTTATTTACAGTTTTATTTGATATGAATGTTTAAACGTGTATAAATTGTGAATTATGAATTGCAGCGCTATATATATGCATGTAATATTATAACATTCTTCTCAGTAATTTTGGGGCGGTGGGGTAGCCTAGTGGTTAAAGCGTTGGCTCGTCACGAAGACCCGGGTTCGAATCCCCACATGGGCACATTGTGTGAAGCCAATTTCTGGTGTCCCCCGCCGTGATATTGCTGGAATATTGCTAAAAGCGGCGTAAAACCATACTCACTCACTCACTCACTCACTCACTCTCAGTAATTTTCATTTGATATCGGCGATGCCCATATTATCGCAAAAGTAAATCTAAATTTGCCATTCAGCACCCCTCCCGCTACCAAACACAACGTTCTTGATAATCAGTAGTGACGTCATTGTGTACGTCATCTGTCTCAAATCTCAGCGCCCGTGGTAGACCAGAAGACCAACGTCCCAACGGCTCCAGTCAAAACTGATGATAATTCAATGAATAAACTGTCAACCAAAGTACCATAAGATGCGAGCTTACAACAGACGTGTGCCCATCCTACCCATTGTCACGCAATGTGGAACCCTCAAATACATGGACATTCGCGTGACCACGACAGGTGTTACCAATTTGCTATTGGCCTACAAACCCATACTTGTTCTCGAAGTATCAGAATTTGTTTGTTTGTTTGTTTTATTTATTTATTATCGATTCATTCATTCATTTATTTATTTATTTATTTATTCGTTCATGTATATTTTTATCTATTTTTTGTAAATAGCTTATTTGCTTGGTTGTTTATGTATTGATTCATTTATTAATTCATTCATTTATATGTTTATTTATTTTTAGTAAATAGATTCATTCATTCATTTATATGTTATTTAAATTTAGTAAATAGCATTTATTTATTTATTTATTTATTTATTTATTTATTTATTTTTTATTTATTTATTTTTTATTTTTTATTTTTTTTTATTTTTATTTATTTATTTATGGAATGGGAGGAGGTTCAGGGCGAAATAGTAGTACGTGAAATATATATGCAGTTCAATAATGGTCTAGCGCTGTCCGTATAGCCATAATTTTGAGTGAGTGAGCTGCTGAACTTGTACCCTGTTAAAAAAACGATTTTAGCGGAAAGGCGAGAAAGGTACAGATATTGTACCCATGTGGGGAGTCGAACCCGGGTCTTCGGCGTGACTAGCGGACGATTTAACCATCAGACTACCCCACCGCCCCCCGATAATTTTGAAGTCATCTGAAAAATAACAGATGTACACCAGTGAAAATAAGCATAAAACTAATTATAATGTGAAAGTTTAAAGCATATGAACATTAAAATACTAATCGCCATCACTAATCTCCGTGGTACTTTGTTTCTTTGCCTGACTGACCTCCAAACTCCCTTCCCCGCCCCAACACCCCATCATTTAAAACTCCATGGAAAAACAAATAATTCATTCTCTACGATTTAAACTAATACACTGACGTACTGACTAATCAGAACATAAGTACATTTGTAAACAAATTACTGGTACACCTATTGGACAAATCTCCAGACAAACATTCAATTGTATGTTTAACCGTTCGTCATAATCTCCGAGATCGCGGCTCCTTCACCAACTCTCGAGCGCGTCCGGTTAAGATGTTGGAGACGTATGGTCCGGTTTTTGAACTCTTCTACGTTATGAGAAGCATAAATCAAGTGTCTTTGAAGCCACAAGGAGCCAAATGGGGGAAGTATTTGCCGCAAATAGGAGACACGCTATGTCAATTAGATTTGTTCTAATAGAGATTCGTATTTATTGCTCCAGGTATGTTACAGCAATTACAGAATCGTACAGACATAATTCTTTGTTGATCTTCATCTTTTCCTGCGTTTGAAATAATTGTACTGAGTCTTTGTGTCGAGAGGAATATATATTTCTCTATGACACATAAAGTGGGAAAATACATTAATTGTACATCATGATTACTTCAGTGTGTTCTGATTGTTAAGTGCTTCTTAGACTAGTTCTGAAAATATTCAACCCTGATAGAAATAAATAACTCTATCTAAATTGTAAAGGAGCCCCTCTGAGCGCGGAGAACCTGATGTAATCAACACTAGGTGTTCCTTCTCAGTTCTCAAATGTCAATTTACACGGATTCTCCGTCAGTTATTTCCACAATTTACAAAACAAGTGTTGTTTTAGTCAAAGAAAAACACCATTCATCGTTTGGGGCTGCTATGTATTGCGTAGCGAATGTGCGCGGTTGGCATTTACAATGTAGAGTTTCATCTTGCCAGGCTAGCCAGATAGTCATGGTCGAAGGTTCGAATCCCTGTTCTATGTGATTATGTTTCTTTATCAGCATCGTAGCTTTCACCAAAGTAGGTTTCACCAAAGTAGGCTTCACCAAAGTAGGTTTCACCTTCACCCCTTACGTTAGAATTTATCTTGAGCAACCCATGCTTGTCGTAAGAGGCGACCAACGGGATCGGGTGGTCAGGCTCGCTGGCGTTGAAGACACATGTCATCGTATTCCATTTACGTAGATCGATGATCATGTTGTTGATCACTGATTTGTCTAGTCCAAACTCGGTTATTTAAAGACCACCTCAATGCAGCTGGAATATTGCTGAGTGCTTTGTTAAACCAAATACAAATTAAAACTTTGGGATTTCCTCCCACTGAGGCTAACATGCCTTGATATGATTACCGAAACACTGTTCAAATCACGCGTCTTGTGCCACGTTCCTTGACCATTTCTGGCGAGCCTAAAGGATGCAACTGTGCATTGTAAATCTAACGCCTTAGACGACTGCCATCTATGCTTTTGAAATCGATTCGGTATATATACTACACTGTAACAGTAAAAGTCCGGTAGTCGGGACCCTGTTAATCCGGAATCCTTACAATCAGGACAATATACAACTGTATAACTGAAAAAACTAAATAACTCATGTCCATAATTCAATAATTGGGAGATTAGATAATCAGGACATTTTCACTGGTACATGGATCGTCCGGTATAAAGAGGTTTCACTGTATGCAGCTGTTTTGCATTGGTACATAAATTTGTTTCATTTACTTAATCACATTCAGTCATCGTCTCCAGTATGGAAGGTTACTAACACCACGGCAGACATAGCAAGACAGCTATTTGCCAATAGTTTTTAATTAACCCAAGTCATAAATCATGGGTGATCGGAGGAACAAGTTACATCGAAATTGAAGGCCATATAAATTCAAAAATCTTTCGATATTACTGAAATCTACAAATATGTTTTTGATTGATGACCGGAAAATTGGAATCACCCAAACCTGAGAACCTCCGGAAAAAGTTTAATACGTCAAAAATTGACGCAATTGCCAAACTGGTTTCAAGGGTTTATCCGTTGTATTTAACAAGCAAATAAAAACTATTAACCCGGCACAAGAACTCTGACGTTTTGTCCATCACTCATATCGAAGTTCTGAACACTTTCTAAACTAGGACCATTCTCTGATAGATATGACTGCCCAACAACGATGAATTTCGGCGTTCCCTTTCGGCGGCTCTGACACGTATAGATTAGGAAGATCTCCCGTCTTTACTGGGGCGTTTATGTAATATCGTACTTGATAGATTGGCCTGCCAAAGACCCAATAATTGACTTGCTTGATACACCATTCTGAGGACTATAATACCAGGTTTGTCTATCAGTTTTTCTTTGGCCAAACTTCGCCATCGATCTACAATAACAGCGGTCCGAGTCAAGACGGGAAGACGCGATTGTCGAAGACAGGACGGGAAGCGATTTGAGCGTGCTGTATTAGACATTTACTATTATTGGAGTAGAAAGGGGTTTCAATGGATGGCTGTGTCGCGCGATAAGTGAGCGCAAGCGGTGCTTATATATCGAGGAGTTGGGTACTAAAGTCGGCCATTATCTTACTAAGGGGACATAACCTCTTTTCCCAAATCTTCATAGCTCTGTAAACGTGTCTCGAGTTTGGGCCAAAGGTTTTAAGATTGCCAAAAATATGTCTGGCGGAGTGATTGGGCACCATGAAGTGTTGTAACATTTGTCCGCCGATGTTGAAGTTTCATAAAAGTGGTTCTCGACTTTGCCAACACCTTACCTCTCATCCTGCTTATACTCTTTAATGTTAGCAATGTTTAAAGTTATGTCTTTACATACATACTCTGATGGGAAATATGTCTGACATCGAAGGTTTTCAGTTGAAGAAATAATTTTATTGTGTTGAACGTTTATTCGGCATCTTTAATGTTACGTCGCTTAGGGTTCAATTTATATAGTAGAAAATAATCACATTATTGAAACTGAGGAAAGTAATTTTTCAACCCTTATGATTATTTGATGAAAAGGTTATTCAACTCCTAAGACTAGTTAAAAGAGTGTGTGGTAGCTCAGTGGTTTTATCGTGCGTTTATGAAGTTGAAGGACCAGGTTCGATTCCTGGAGGTGTAGGGCAAATGTTAGAGCCTTGTATTTTGATGCAGGATCCATACCTTCACTCACTCACTCACCCACCCACTCTCCCACAATTCAATAACCCTCTGACAACCAATCTTCAAGCATTCATAATCCTTGAAACAAATCATGGTCAACTATTTAAACACTTAAATACCTCCGTAAAGTTACAACCTGTTGTATTATTATGTACAAGTGCTTTCAAACAAGGATCGGAACGTTTTCACAAGTCTTTAATACTGAACATAAAAAAACGATATTATGAGCTTTTGGCGATTTAAGTTGCCACATAAACGTCAAAACAATGTTTGCTTTTCTCAGAAACGCTTGAACGGCGACGCACACAGACACACACGTGCATATGATTACCTGGCGAATTACTTCGACCCTCACTTTCTGCATGGACCCCATTTAAAACTTAGCCTAAGCCCGAGACCTCCTGCCGTGTGACTGCACGTGAGTGTACATTTCCACATGCTTAAATAATTCCGGTAAAAATATTTTCATGAGAGTAAAGTTAAATGAGTGTAATTCAGTTTAAAACACTTTCACGCAAATACCAGCTGAGTTTAGTAAACACTTACTCATATACTCCATGTTAAACTCTTCTTCGTTATGGCTGTGTATGTTATAGATATTGCTCGCAATGCTGATGATGTAATGGTGAGGTGAGGTGAGGTGAGGTGAAATTGGGTTTAACGTCGTGCTTGAGAATATTTCGCTCATATGACGACGTGCATGCGTGTGTATGTGTATGTGCGGCTGCTTGTACTAGCCCAGACTTAAACTGGTTTTATAGTGCTAGCCCACTGAGATGCCATGCCGTAGTGAAGCATGAATACCCCACTCAGACTCCGAGCCGACTAGTCCTTGTTGTACCCATTAATGCCGAGCGCCAGGCAGGGACCAACAAGTACCATATTTTAACGTCTTTTGGTATGACGCGGCCGGGGATCGCTGATGATGTAATGAAAGTGATGGAGGCGGGATGAGTGTTCGTCATCCCCGTTCTCTATCAGTGCGTGTTTAGTACATACCAGTCAACTGTATATAATTGCTTGAACTTCTGATAGATCCACAAGATATATTTTGGAGTTGCCCCCTTACCCATGGTTGGATCCGCTGATTGTGGGTTCTTTTTTTGAGTGGAGGAAATGATCGTGTGAAAATTAGGTGATGATCTGGTGATAACAACAACGGGCGGTGCTACGAGACTGAAAGAGGATGATGGATGGTTCGGTAGAGCGAGATGGCATGTCAATGACCATAAAAAACGCTTTTCAGTTGAAACGTTTCAAAGTTAATTGTTAATCTTTTTTCTCAATTGAAACAAATATAGAGACACACCTGTCTAACGAACGCCAGGTGTTCGCTATTACTTCGCAAAGACTCGATTGGAGTTTTGTTTTATAATTTCATTATTTTCATTTGTTTAGACTCGTGAAAGAGGTAGGAATATACCTGTTAAGGCTGTTTTAGTTAGCTTCCGCCGTTACAGTGATGGGGCTCTGGTAACCTGCCTGGCACGTGTAACTATTTATTTCTCCCTGAATGACGACCTGAATACTAACAGATTAGGGACTTGGTCTGCAACAGCAGAAGAAATACACCTGAGCCTCATTTTGAAGAGGAGCGTCTCAGTCAGCCGATATGTGGTGGCGCGTGGTCCTGTGCTCAAAGCTCAGGTCACAAATCGGTGAAGTTAAGCAGCGTCGAGCTCGGAGAGTCCTTGGATGGGTGACCGTGTTTGTCAGCTTGACTCCTGAGAGTTTCTAGAACTTGAGTCCTGCCGCACAACGAGGCACATGTGACACATGTGGTCTCACCTTAGGCAAGTTAGTTTGTTCAAAATTGTCTCTGTTCACCCAACAGGAAAATGGGTACCCGGTGGAAAAAGTCATATGATTATAACCTTCTAGCGCCTAACAGGCAGCTTGGGTTATACGGGGTAATAATGTGCTGTGCCTTGATTGTTAGCGCTATGAGCATACCTAGTGTGGAGTTTGGCGCTATATAAATGGACACATTATTATTATTATGTGACGATATCAGTAAATATACGTGCGGCAGATTCGAAATCAAAGTAATGGTATTGAAGATTGAACCCTTTCAGTTACCTGGAAAACAAAAAAGAAAACGAGTTATAAAGCCAGGATCATGAGAGAAAAAACATGTTCACCTGCCCTTACGCAAAATACGAACAATTATTTAAAACAAAAAAACAATAAAAATGAAACAGCACTTCGGTCGCAGTCGTACTACGAAAATTTCAAATGTGCGCGAAGCATTTATAAAGCACATCTGATTTCGAATCTGGAAAACGAATATGAACATCGAGATCCCATTACCAGAACAAAACAACCAACGTATTTATTGTTGTGACTTTGTTAGAAATCCTGTCGTTTCTGAGCGCCATGACTTCTATGCCCGATGATGTTTTAGTGTCTCGTGGCGGTTTCCTTGTATGGGATTTGCTGAATAGAGGTGGTAGAGAAGTTATGCCGATTCGTTCTAGAAAGCAGACACCTGATTGGCTCAAGAAACTATCCTTCATTTTGATTGGATGTTACAAGTTCAGGGTTCAACCCACTTCCTTTGGAGGTGTCGACCGGTGAAGATCCGGGTTACAACTGGTCTTCAGTAACCCGTGCTTGTCGTAAGAGGCGACTAACGGGATCGGATGGTCAGGCTCGCTGACTTGGTTGACATGTAGCTGGAATAATGCTAAGTGCGGCGTACAAACACCAAAACCCCAAACCAAAATCTTTGGAGGTGTCCTCAGATCAGATCATGAGTGAGTGAGTGATAGAGTAAATATTGCAAATATAGTTTTGCAGCTATTCGAGGCGACTGATGATGCCGAGTTATCGTAACGGGGTAAAATATCTGATTTTTATTAGACTGTCTTTCGGAATTCAGGATTAACGCATTATTGCTGTGAAAGAGTGAGTGAGTATGGTTTTACGCCACTTTTAGCAATATTCCAGCAATATCATGGCGGGGACACCAGACATTGGCTTCACACATTGTACTCATGTGGAGAATCAAACCCGTGTATTCTACATGACCAGCAAACACTTTAACAACTTGCCTACACCACCGCCTCTGGTGTGAAGGAGCGTAAGATACGCATTCTCAACAGTTGTCCTCATTTAGGAGTACCGCACTAAAGTTGTCCTGATTGATAAGGTTCCCTGTACATTGTAACACTTAACGTTTTCCATCAAACATTAATTATTGATTATTAAACCTTTCTCTGATATAAAGATGAATATTTTCGAATATAAAAAAGTAAGTTTACTCAATTTATATCAGCTTTTCAAAAGCAGTCAACAATGCACACTGCGAAAGTTCAAATATTATTACAACCATGCTACAATGTAAGTAATAACGTTCTCAGGCGCTAATCACATTTGGAAGTTTTAGTCGGCTTGGCATGTTTTGCTTGCAGGGACCAGTGCTTATTAAGTTTTCGCTTTTTGGGTGCATGATTGAAGATTATTGCTAGTCATGCAACCATGTTTTTCCGCTCTCTTCATCTTCCACATAATAGAAACTCGCTAATTTCAGTTGAATTGGGGTATGATTAAAACGAATGCCCGTTGCAAATTGTATATCCGTTAAATTCAATTTCTCTTACAACTTAAATCAAATTATATTTTTATAATATATGTATTTGAATGGGCAATCTTTTGTTATGACAACCAAGTAATGTCATGTTTTTATTCATTGACATTTTTTTGTACAAATGTGAAAACAGTCTTTAAATCAATTCTGTGTGAACACAATCGTTAAAGCCATGTCTGATGGGCCGGGACGATAAGGCCTCGTTCTCCCCGACCAGAGAATTCCACAATGGCCAACATCCAGCAAATCCTCCTCGCCATTCAGCCAGTCTTTACTGCGACCTCGCCTCGGGCTAACCATTATGATATGAATGCTTCTTCACGAACGATTCCCACTTTTATCCGAATCCAATGTTATCTGGAACGCAAACCGTCCGCAATTGCTATTCATATTCAAAAGAATCCGCATAAGTGTATTTGCTATCTTTCCAAATCATTCTATCGTAATTCCTCTCTCAATTCACAATGCTCCGATTTACCCCATGAAGAACATGCATGTGTCGTTACGGAAATAGCATGTGCATGTCCACGCGACACCTACTTCCGGTTAGGGGCGTTGATCCACCCAAAAGAAAATGGCGGTATAAATTAGCATTTTACCAGCGTTCGTGTGCCATCACTTAGCAAACGCAAGAGACCACTTAAACCCCCCGTTGTCAGCTGTAATTATAGAATGAAGAAGTTCAGAAACTTGAGAGCTCTAACAGCCTGAGCGGGAAGAATAGGACGATACATTCAAATCAATATATCTGCTAAACGACAGCCGAAATTCGGTGTTTTTACGACATCATCGCTTGTAGAAAACCCTTGTGAATGACAATAACTAGAAGCGGTTTATTAAAATGGAAAATCCATTGGTGTTTTCAACACTCAAGAGCAAAGAAAATATTCCCTGTTTCAATTCATGAAAATGACTGTTGTCGAAAGGATCTTGAAATATTCCGTTTCAGGCTTCGGAGGTTTTGAGACAAAACGCAGGTCGTTTTTTCTTTGAAATCGAGCGAGAAATGCAGAAATCCATTTTACAGTGATCCTCAAGTTGCGGTATGCTTTATTTCACCGTCAGTGAATATTCATTACGAATGTCAGATTTACGAGAAACTCTGAGTTTTTCTTCAACATAACTGTTATTGAATTTTCGGCCATATTTAATAAAGAAACGATTTACTGTCAAATGTAATTATTCCTTACTCTCGTTACATTGTCCATTTTCATATTTTCCTCTTAAATACCATGTAAGATGGATTTAACATTAAGTACTTTTCGAATCTGACGTGAGAATAGCTACATGAAGTAATCGTCTTATTTACAAGCCTCATTATCAGTTTAATACCTTCAGTGAACAAGTAACATTTTACGAGCCCATGCCTTATTTAGCAAGAGTAATATCATCTTGTGAAGGATAATTCATTATGTGAACGTACTAACTGTGTTTTTTTCTTATTGTTCGTTTTTGTCGGAATAAAATGCGAGTAAAATTGTGCATTGGTGTGATGAGTAATCGCCCGATAAGGCATCAGCCTTAAAGGGACATAACTCAGTACCAACAATTGTGATCGTTCTCAGTGCCTGTTCAATATTGATTTTATCAACTGCATTGTTGCACGAGGCGTGTGAAATCGCTGATTTGATTTCCTGAAATCACATAATGCATCAATGTATGTACATATAGATAGGGGCATGCATGTAGATGGACTATTACATGACTGTTTGGATGAATGCACTTTATTTTATATTTCTTAAATTGTACACAGTATATTACATAACAACCTCTTAATCAGTTCTCCCCATTTTAATCAGTTGATTTTGCAAAATCTTGACCTGAAATCTGCGGAAAATATGTAAAGATTTAAAGTATTGTTTGTCATTTGAACACGATCCATCTCTTTCTCTGTGTGCGTGCGCGTGTGTGCGTCCGTGAGTGCATGTATGTGTGTGCGTGCGTGCGTGTGTGAGGATGGGGTTGTCGGAGGGGGAATCCGTGGTTATTTGTCACAGACCTTTTCAGTTTTTGCATCAATTTCTTTCCGTGAAAGGAATAGACTACAATTTCAACAAATATTAGGACACTGCAAGGGTGGATGAAACTAAAGACTTAATATTTTTTTCATGTTCTACCCAAAATCATCAAGAATCCCAGAGCCCAATCCCTGCATATCGAATGGTCGATTCCTGGTTTACAGTGCCCAGTGCTTGTAACAGACTACATCAGTACAATTCCCTCAACATTCAGGACATGGATATGTAAATGTATATGTTTCATCAGTAAGCATGTTATTGTATGAACTGTATTATACACGATGTATATACGAATATTCTGAAAATTGACCTTATCTTCAATTTTATGCTTTATGTGTACAATGGTAAATTTCAATGGCGTATTTTTAGCTGAACAAAGCTTACATCCCATAGTACTTTTGCGTGTAGGTATGCCATATACTAAACAGATGCTAGATAATTTTGTAAATGGATAACCACGAGAGTGCCAGAGACGTCCACAGAGTAACACTGACAGAAAGGATTGACCAACACGCTGCTCCACCCTTTATCCAATCGAACACGCAAAAGGCTGGTTAATCCTGCCAGTCAGCTTATGCCTTTTGACCCAAATAACGCAGGTTCTTCACGGAATGGTTTATACGCTTCACAGACAAAAGTGGGCATTGCCACATTTTGTGTCTTGATAATTAATTGTGTCAAAGTAATTACAAATGTTACCAAAATCTCACCAGTTTGAAATTCAGTGATCAACAGCACGAGCATCAGTCTAGGCAATTGGGAACCGATGACATGTGTCAACCAAGTCAGCAAGTCTGACCACCCGATCCCGTTAGTCGCATCTTACGACAAGCATGGGTTACTGAAGACCAATTCTAACCCGGATATTTTCACGTTTCACTCACTAAACTAACAAGGCAATCTAGGTATAACACAAAAAGGTATACGATAACTATTGCCTGGTATATGACAATAGTTACTGCAAATCGACGTAGAAGAATCGAGTCTAGAAAAAGAAACGTATTCTAAAAAATCTGAGCCAGACAATTACGCTTATGAATAAAACAAACTCACAAATTGTTCCCCCTGCCCGACTGAGAATCATGGATCGTGCTCAATGACACGCAAATATAACTCACTTACTATTCATAGTTTTATCTGGCCCTGTTGCTATATAAACGCTTCACACAATGTCTATATTTTAGAGTTTTAACATTTTATATTCCACTAGGCCTCTTATGTAATAAAATATTTCAGAGAGTCTCTGCTTCAGGGTGCCGTTGTGTAGATAGGTAGTGAACAAACCCACTTGTGCCAAGAATGTGCTGTGAAATATGGGTCGTATGGCTAATGATGGTTTTAACTGACAGAAATGGGCTTCACACATTGTACCCATTTGGGGAATCGAACTCGGGCCATCAGCGTGACGAGCTAACGCTTTAACTACTACCCTACACCCCATCCACCCACACACCTACCACCCCAAACCCCAAGCCCAACCCTGGTTTAAAAAAATGCTGTGTTTAGGTTAAAATAGTATGTTATAGATATTAAATTTAAACCTGGACATTCATGACACATGGTGGATTGGGTGGACAGTCTCGGTGGCTTTGTTGATTGTGTGTCACCCCTACGGCGTTGAAGGTTCCTCATGTTATCAAGTAATCAGGCTCGATCACACAGGCCACCGTCAGATGGAATGTTATTGAGTGCGGCTTTCAAGAAACGAACAAACCAAATCACTGATTACGCACATTATTTGGGAATGAGTGAGTATGGTTTTACGCCGCTCTTAGCAATATCCCCACAATATCACGGCGGGGGACACCAGAAACAGGCTTCACACATTGTACCCATGTGGGGAATCGGACCCGGGTGTTAAACGTGACGAGCGAACGCTTTAACCACTAGACTACCACACACCCGAATCCCATACCGGCAAACACTGACTGTTTGGGTGATATCATTTCTCGGTAGGCATGATATCAACAAAGGGTTTGGGTTTTTACACATCGCCGAAAAAATAACTGTAATGACTGAATATTGTTTTACGTCGCTTTCAGCACATCCCAGAGGGCGCTGTGACTGCAACCATGCTGGAATCTCATGGTTAACGTGCCTCGAGTCATTCACATATTTTTACAATCTACAAGAACTTACATTCAATTTTATTCCAATCTTTTTCACTATATTTAATCCCAGAAAGACTCATGTTTTATTAAAATGTATTATAACAAAATTGTCGAACACTTTTTCAAGTCCGATCCAAAAGCATACGTACATCCACTGACTGTGGTAATTCAAACAAACTTGATGACATTCCAAAAAATACGATTTAGACACAGCAAAGTAATCAAATTCATTTAAGGGAAATAACGTCTTAAACGAACTGCCACGGGTCATGCCCCTTGCAGATAGCTGCCAATCGTCTTCTTCTATAAGAGTGATAGGCTGAGACAGCGATGGCGCGAGGTGAAGCAATTATTTGGCGGCAAACACTACATCAAGCCTGCCTTTCAACTTCCACCAACTTGTGGGACCCCTTTACCGCCAAATATTCACTGCATCAGTTTGAATCGATTAAATGGGTCCGACTAGCCATCGGGACATCTTGGCGAAAATCTGGCACTGGAGCAGAAAGTCCCCTCTTGAAAAGACTAGATTACGCCACTTCAGTGGGGGTCCACCTCCTTCGCCCCATAACACTTTCTATGGATAGGAAATTGAAAACTAATGCAAATGCCAATCGCTCGCTTCCCTAGCTAATTACTTTATAAGAGGATCAATCGAGAACTTGTGGTTGTATGAAAATAACGGTAATGAAATGTCAGCTGTTTGTGCGGGTCCCTTCATTGTGTTGCGACCTAAACAACGAAGATTCCCGATTTCTTCCGATTCCGATCGAACTTTCCCGACTTTTCCCGAACCCTCCTTCGGATGAGTGTTTGTTGAACTTGAATAACTTATTGATAATTCATTATCACCCCCGGCGCCAATGTTGCGTAATGGCTGTCGGTGATGGAAGGGAGGTAACTAGTGCGAGGCCAAGCGCTGTATTACCCACACTGCATGTCGTCTGCATAATGGTCTTGGGCTCTGTACAATGGAATTGCATTACCTTAAACGTTTGGACATGAGCGAGGAGGAAAATCAATAGCCAGTTGCCGGACTCGCCTGTGTGCTAAACAGGCAGTAGTAGATGAGAATCAAATTTTCTTAATTTGATATAAACAGCGAGAGGTTCGAGTGAGCACTGTTTCGGCCAGCTCTTTAACAAGGCTGAACGAGCTCCAAGCCGCGGGATTCTAGCTTCAGAAGCGTGCCTCCCGCTATCATCTCGCTGTATATCGAAGGTAAGTTCGTATTTTCTCTCTGCTTATGTTTTGCGAGCCGCTGTAACACGAGCGTGGCGCGTGTGGGCTGTGATTACTTGTATTCTGCGTGCTCCGGACAAGTCGCCCATATGGGGATCATGTCGTTGTCTGATAATGATACATGGAACCGCTTCATCCAAGCCTGTATCATTTGCCTCCTTATTTGTTTTCGCCCCAGTGCTGCACCGTACCAATAAACTGTCAGTCTAAATATTATAGAACCTAGTTATGACTATCATTGTTTATGTTATAAGATCTTTTCCCAAGGTACTGTTTTGGTTACCTTGCTAACAACCTGCCCAAACACCATGTTCCTAATTGGAAGCATGTTATGAAATTCTCATTGGCAGGTCGTTCACATACGCGCCATTCCTCGTTAAGTCCTAACAATGCAAACATCCAGTGTTTGATTTGATAATACAAGCTCTCTGTCCTCGATGGCACCGCGATTCTTCTCACAATATCCAATACTGCACGCTTTGACTCCAAATCCTTGCCTATAGGCAACGGTCAGCAGTGTCTCTAGTGACCAACTGGCCGTTCTCCTTCAAAAGCAACAGCAGTAGCAAAGAGATGTTGTTTTTTTCCTTTTATCTCCGGACTCAAATGTCGGAGCATAATGCTCCGTAGCAGATGTTGAAATAACAATTTTTGAAACACAGGAACTGGGTCGCAGAATGGCCTCTGCCCTGGTATTCAGGTCGCTGGTGGTAAACGTAATTCCACGCCACTCCGTGTAATTGTAGCCCCTTCCAGGGAGGTTCTTCATTTTAGGGAATTACATCAATTTAGTTGTACACGATCACCAAGAGACAGAACATTGTTTATACAGCATGCGAGTGTAAAGGGCAAAATATCAATTATTCAGTCGAGAGAGAGCGAATGTCACGAAATGATTTTTGTTCGGATTTGTAGTTTAGCTTTTCCTGTTCCAAGGCTAGGATGCAATGCGCGTTAAAAATCATGACTGATCTTCAAAAAAAAGGTTTCCGTTCGTAAGACCTGGATGCGTTTTCTGTTTCATCCATCTAACTCACGGTTGTTGTATTGTCTCAACTGAAAACAACGAGTCTATTTTCAGCAGAATTGATAACATCGTACTTAATGGCTGAGCAGTTCGCATCATGTGTTTTGTATGCTGAGTATAACCTGCAGGTTAACGGTACATTCTGTGAGGCTAGTCGTTGACCAGCTGACCCTGTGTGCCTTTACCTGAACCAATATATCTTAATTGGTTTACCGCTTACAGACATGGCGACTGTAGGAACATTGGGTGTTTGTTCTTTGGATGTTTCTTAGACAACACTTCCCTTGTAAACGGTAACCACTACCCATGATCTCCATGGCAACTAAAAGTTCGTTTGACACGATCTGTTACCTAGGTGATTTCTTGTTGCTCCCGTTATCTATCACTGGTTTGTCTGTCCAAGACTCGAATGTTTTCGTGTTGTGAAGAAATGGAATATTGTAGAGGATCGTTAAACACTCACTCACTCACTCACTCACTCACTCACTCACGCAATTGGTCACATGGAGACAGTAGATAAGTGTGCTGTTCAATTGTGGCCCCTACAGGGGTTCAAATTTTTTTTTAAAAGCCACTTGCCACAGGGCAAGTGACTTTAAGAAAGTAACTTGTCCTGACTAATTTTCCACTTGCCCTGATTTTATGACATTATTATGATGATATAATTATGAAAGAAGAAATCAACATGGTATTTGATGTTAATGTTTACTGGACTATTTATTGAAAAGTGATAAATAGCAAAGAAAGATAACTCTACTTTATTATCATTGCGAAATTTAATAGCTACATTTTGAGCAGATATGAAATTAAATCAAAGTTTATTTGCAGTTTGAAACCATAAGTGGAAATTATCTAGTAGCCCACGCAGAAGTAAGATACCATTATTTGATTGCCCGAAATGAAAACTGACTTGTCCCGGGCGTCGGGCGATGGGATTTTTGAACCCCTGCCCTAGGGGCTACTTTTGTCAATGCTACCGTATTTCACATAAAAAGACGTCATAAACATTGTTGCATCTTCCTCCACCCTAGCTATTTCTTCACCACTAAGATACCCAAAGACTCAGACAAAAGTGTGTTGGTTCAAACATATTCCACACATATCAGACATGTCAGCTTAATGCAGTTGGAAAAGAACAAACATATGTAGGTCCAAGACGAGCATCACTTTGGAGAGACCACAGGCACGGGCATGGTGCAGACACACCTGGACATATAAACTAGAGAACCTGGATTCGATTATAGGTTTGTGACATTTCTAAAGCCCACAGCAACACAGCGGTGTCTTAGTCGACAGGGCCACCCGTGTCCCCTCAAACTTGACTGGGGCGGTGGGGTAGCCTAGTGGTTAAAGCGTTCGCTCGTCACGCCGAAAACCCGGGTTCGATTCCCCACGTGGGTACAATGTGTTAAGCCCATTTCTGGTGTCCCCCGCCGTGATATTGCTGGAATATTGCTAAAAGCGGCGTAAAACTAAACTCACTCACTCACTCACTCAAACTTGACTGCTGATAATGACAACAAATACATAGGTGTATGGCTTTGTCCAAACGCCTTTGAGCGGTAGGGCAGCCTAGTGGTTAAAGCGTTCGCCCGTCACGCCGAAGACCCGGGTTCGATTCCCCACATGGGTACAATATGTGAAGCCCATTTCTGGTGTCCCCTGCCGTGATGTTGCTGGAATATTGCTAAAAGCGGCCTAAATCCATACTCGCTTATCCCAAGCACCTTTGGTATAACCGGTAGTTAGCCCAGTTTCTTGATATGCCAGCACCATTCAAGTGCGCCCAGTTTCACCAAAGACAAACATTTAACACCTGCATCACTTCATGCTTTCATCCCATATACCTCACACGCCTTTATGATTCAACCCATCCTGTGAAGATCCGGGTTAGAACTGGTCTTCAGCAACACATGCTTGTCGTAAGAGGCGACTGACGGGATCGGGTGGTCAGACTCGATGACTTGGTTGAGACATGTCATCGGTTCCCAGTTGCCTAGACTGATACTCGTGCTGTTGATCACTGGATTTCAAACTGGCGCGATTTTGGTAACATTTGTTATTACTTTGGTCCATGCATCAAGACACAAAATGTGGCAATGCACACTTATGTCTGTGAAACGTATAAACCATTCCGTGAAGAACCTTCGTTATTTGGGTCAAAAGGCATAAGGCTGACTTGCAGGATTAACCAGCCTTTTGCGTGTTCGATTGGATAAAGGGTGGAGCAGCGTGTTGGTCAATCCTTTCTGTCAGTGTTCCTCTGTGGACGTCTCTGGTTCAGACTCGATTATTTACAGACCGTCGCTGTATGGCTGGAATGTTGCTGAGTGCGGCGTAAAATTAAACTCATCCTCACTCACTCACTCACTCACTCACTCACTCACACACTAACTCACTCAGTTACCGTAAACAAGTCCCTCATTCGTTAACTCGATATATAATCTACATGTAATTCTTTTGGACTTGGCATTATGAAGAGTAAAATATCGTGTATTAAGAGTAAAATATCGTGTATTAAGAGTAAAATATCGTGTATTGTCGTGTATTAAGAGTAAAATATCGTGTATGAAGAGTAAAATATCGTGTATTAAGAGTAAAATATCGTGTATTAAGAGTAAAATATCGTAAGTCTACTTATATCAAGGGAGGGTTTGGTAGCCGATAAAGCTAGGGTTATAACGAACTATTTTATTAATTCGTTATAACCGTTGTTTATTGTTATCCAGTCGTTAGTCTCGGGTAACAGTAATATATTCCAGAATGGAAACACCGTTCTTCTCTTTACATTTCAAATTCTGTTTCTCATGTTCAGAGAAAGGTTACACTCAAATGTCACTGCGGAGTCTTTCCATCGATTTCATCTTATATCATGCACCGCACTGCTGGCGTCACGTTTGTCTAAAATCTGCTACTCATCCATGGTCTGAGCTTATCAGATTTAAACTGAGGCCCCTATCGTGTGTAATCATCACAAGCTCTTTACCTTGTCTCTGGTTTCAACATATAAAAAATAACAAATCTTTTATTCATACGGCGTTTTAAAATATGAAAAGTTAAACGATAACGGTACACAAAGAAACTTTGCTGACAATACCAACGACGGAACATGACGTAGCATAACGTATTCAGTCCGTTATCAGCTCCCTGAGGAGAATCAACCTAATACCATGAGTGGCGGTTTCTACCGATGGTCGGTGTTGTCACCGATTATGAAAGATCCATTTTTATAATTGTCACCTCTAGTTTGCCTTGAACACCTGGTGTTTCGTCGAATAATCGAGACTAGTTATTTTCTGGCTTTGAGGTTTAAATTACATACTACATCTGCATTTACACCGCCATACAATCCCACTTTGTATCGCAAACAACTTGCAGTTCTTTGGTTAGTTTCGTGTGTAACGCCGCACTCAACACCCATCCATATTCCAGCGGTCTGTAAATAATTGAGTCTGGACCAGTCAAACCAGTGATCAACAGCATGAGCATCGATCTACGGAATTTACGATACTATGTGTCAGCTAAGTCAGCAAGCCTGACCACATCATGGTGTCCCGATTGCGTAGATCGATGCTCATGTTGTTGATCACGGCATTGTCTGGTCCAGACTCGATTATTTACAGACCGCCGTCATATAGCTGGAATATTGCTGAATGTGGCTTTAAACAACAGACAAACATACAAGCGATAGCCATTTTCTCTGTGTTATATTATCAACCATGAAACATAAGTGGGTACTTTATTTTGGCCGGTAGTTTAGTTCATATTGATAAAAACAACGCTTTGCTAAGCAGAAATGAACAGTATCGATCTGCTAATGTACCATATTGACATTACGGATGCAGCGATGAAACCGACACTTACATCAATGTGTACACAAGCTCTACATCAGCTGCACGGCAGAATGCTTTATGATGTAAGTGTTTACCGGTTAGGTGTGGGACTAGGGGGTGGCGGGGTGCATATATAGTGGTGGCACTTCCATAACGATCAAATCCTGCAATTGTATGCCTTTAGACAATAACCAGCCAACCGATAAGCTGGCCTGAAGAGACGAGTTTAAACGTATGCAGTTTGTTTGGTGTCACTTTGGATATAGATTTAATCACTGGGAATATATAGTTCATTATTTGATTTATCTGTTCTGGATTGTGTTCTGTAGTAAGTATACATGCCGGTGCCATATCAGGCTTTCGAAAATGGAATGTTAAATTAATACAGCTGAAGTGTCGAGATACGAGATTGACAGATTCGTTATATGCGAGACTTTTCAAATTCCAAGCATCCCGCAGTCTGGGCCTGGGACGCCAGATATAGGGATACTATGACAGTTTCATAGCTGGATGTAGATGTACGGCTGTTTGAGAGAGAAAGATAAGTGTGACTTAATATTAAATTCAAAACACACGAACGCCATGAAGGTATCCTGATCTGTCTCAACAAGATGTCTGTTGATAGTTTTTTAAGGCAATGAAGGCCCACGAGGTCTAATTCGTTAAAATATTTAATTATGAATAAATTGATGTGCTCAAGGTTTGTCCATCGTCAATCGGTGGGGTTTCCGGTTAGATCAGTCTGTGTTCCCCCTAAATCCAATTGCAAGTGGCTGTAAGAGGCGACCACATGGTTCGGGTCATCGTGTCCATTGCATGCCATCGTGACCAGACGGAGGAGGCACTGCTCATTATATCAATCACAGGTTTGTCCAGACCTGACTATACACTCCGTCGTCGTACAGCAATAATGGAGTTTAGAGTGACGTTATAAAATAAACACAAGTTTTCCTTTGAAAGTTACCAACAGTCTATAAACACTGGTTAAAAGGAATTAGCAGATTCCAAGCAACAAATAGTAAATGTTATGGACACCGGACGCTCGTAGCTGACCGTACGGCAGACAATTATTAGCAGATTCTAAAACACAAATAATAATCGTTTAGGACACCAGGTGTTCCTGGTTGAGCGTAAAAGGATTAGCCGATTGTAAAGAACAAACAATAAGCATTAAGGTACACCAGCTGTTCGTAGGTGAGCGTAGAGCTGAAAAGGATCAGCAGGTTCTAAAGAACAAATAATAAATGTACAGGACGCCATATTTTAATAGCTGAGGAGACACCCGGTGTTCAGTAATCTATCATCTCCGTTAGTGCCACATGTCAATGTAAATGAAGACAAATCAGCTCTTGCGTATTGATGGCACAGAGCCACGTTGGTGTTGATTCGGGATCCTCCACCACTTCCGGTACTCTTCTCCAGCGTATATCCATCTCAGTTACTGTAAGCTGTGGGGCTTTATTGGAAGTAGGAGTAACATTCGCCGAGATCCATGTCACACGGCTATATCCGGATCGACTTCAACCAATACTATCCTTCATTGAGAAGAGCAACGTTCTCGTAACTATACAAATCCACGGTCAGGGCGTGTAAGCTTAATGGGTGAGCCCCAGTTCGGTTAAACATCATCGACGATGAAGCGACTTCAGTGTATGATTTTCTAGTCGTCCCGCACAGAATATACATGAGACATTACACATTAGTTTTAATTTGTATTTTTACAACCACATGTGCATCTCAGTTTTATATTATTAACTATGTGCATGAAATATATAACGTCATTACCAGAGGATCATACTTCTCGATAACCATGATTCCGAAAGCAGAATATCGGTGAAAATATATAATGATAATATATAATAATTATTATTATAATATAATAGCATATTTGTACCGCTCATATATCCAAGCCCCAGCATGCTCAAAGCGTACAGTCACAACCTGACTATTACCCCGGATAACCCAAGCTGCCTGTGAAGCGCTAGAAGGTTAATAGCCACATGACTTATCCCACCGGGTACCCATTCTCTGCTGGGTGAACAGAAGAAATTTTGAACAAACTCACTTGTCTGAGGTGAGACCACATGTATCACATGTTCTTCGTTGTGGGACAGGACTGAAGTCCTGGAAACTCTCAGGAGTCAAGCTGCCAAACACGGTCACCCATCCAAGGACTCTCCGCGCTCAACGTTACTTAACTTGAACTGATTTGTGACCACACATATATCGATGGTTCACTGTAAATCAGTGGTGACACCGGGTGTTCACATTAACGTTAGCACCAATAATGATTCAATAGTAATATCCCTTGTATTCAAATGGCAATAATAGTCCTTGTAGTCAAAGACTACAACTATAGTATCGATATGTCGTTTCTACCGTATAGTCTCGGCATGATGCATTCATATGCAATGTCAACATCGGTATTACGCTTGTCTGGAAATGTGGAAGCTGTGCGTCGAAGAACTCGAAGTACTTTATGTCATTAAGATTTTCCTGCCTGCACACAACCTCTTTTATCATGTGTGTAAGTGTTTCACATAAAACACACAAATGACCTTCCACCATTACGTTTCTCAGCGTGGGGCACGGACTTTATGGTTGAACTGACGTAATCACTCCAGGTCACAACTTCCCTGTTGAGTATAAATGAGCATAAACGAGAAACGTCGTTAAGAAATAGAACATCTAAAATCACTCATCGTTTGATTAACTGATAAACCGTCGAGCATCTCCTTCCCGCATCACCCAAACCGCATCAGCAAACATATTGAAAACACCCAGTGGAGCAGCTCATCAGCCAAAGATGCCCACGCCTAAAAACTACCCAAAGACCAGAAGCACAATATGCATTGAGCAACAGTGAAACACGGACCAAAAACCTCCTAGGGTTGTTTTGCGATAATGTTAGTTAATGTAGCTAATTAACTAAAGTCGTCCTACGTTGTGGAAAGGAAATTAAACCAACGAGGCCGGGACCCCCTTCACAGAATTCCTCGATCCAGAATTACGGGGCATGGCGGATTAGGAAAACAAACTACTGCATCTCAAAAATCGCCATTCAATGCATCCTTGGATGACATTAAAGGATGACATTAAATGATGACCTGCCAGGTAGCACTGGGTTGTGAGATTAATTAAACCCGGCCCCACAATACTGCTAGTGTGTGTTCGGCCTGGGCAATGGCGTGCTGTATATCGATGTGTTCAGAGGTTTTTTCTTTACAAATCAATATAGCTTTATCCTAGTGTAATACTACCAACTGCACAGCCACCTGAGCAAAGGCACATGGGTGCGTGTTCCACTGCATAGAAGTGTGCAAATTGAGACCATTTGTAATAACGGTTTTACATTTCAATGGCGTCCCAGTTGATTAGAACCTTTGTGGGCTAGCTTGATGTTGTTTGTGCCAATATTACATGTGTTCTGTACGCTGGATGGGTTTGTATAGGGGCATTATGTAGATTACATATTACAACTCTGATATGTTTTGTTATTAAGTTGTTGTAGCGAGGATATCTCGTTGTGGTATGTCGGTAAGCCATTATATCTATACATCACAACAGTATTGAGCATGTATATTGTATATGTGCGTGTGTATTTATGCATGTATGTGTGTGTGCGTGAGTGAGTGCGTGCTCGTGTGTGTCGAGGGGAGGGGGGAAGGGGGCATGACTGTGTGAGAGTCTTTTTCATTAGTTAATCCTTTTGATGATTTACCCTCAGGTTGCACCAAACACGATAAGTATTTATGATAATATTCAGCTGGTAGTGCTGAGTGACCGGGAAGTATAGTCCCTCATGAAGCCCATGTGTGTTTTCTCCATCCTCAGTGTTTGCATCAATGTCAGTCCCTATCCACTCACTAACTCCAGCAAGAAAACATCTTTGGCTGTCGAAGACGCTGCCGGAGCTGCCGGAGTATGTTCCTCACCATTGTTACACCGGATTGTGTTCGTGCCCCGTGTGTGTTTCTTTAGCCTCCGAAATTTCATCATTGATTGAACCCGTGAAGGTCCGGGTTAGAATGAACCTTCAGTAACCCATGCTTGTCGTAAGAGGCGACTAACGGGATCGGGTGCTCAGGCTCGCTGGCTTGGTTGACACATGTCATCGGTTCCCAATTGCGCAGATCGATGCTCATGCTGTTGGTCACTGGATTGTCTGGTCCAGACTCGATTATTTACAGACCGCCGCCATATAGCAGGAATATTGCTGCGTGCGGCGTAAACCTAAACTCACTCACTCAATCACTCATCATTGATTGATAATTGCTTGCGTTAAGAAGTGAGTGAGTTTGGTTTTACGAACAGTATTCCAGTTACGTCATTGCGTGTCAACTTCATACAGGAGGAAAGCCCAAAGATAACAGGCCCTGAAACAGATTGAATCTGTGATCATACGATCCCGGCATGCCAAAGGGACATAACTCTTCACGGATAATTATGTCCACTTAGACGACTTGGTCACCAATCTCTAACGTTCTGAGTGAGTGGGTGAGTTTAGTTTTACGCCGCACTCAGCAATATTCCAGCTGGCGGCGATCTGTAAATAATCGAGACCAGACAATCCAGTGATCAACGGCATCGATCTACGCAGTTAGGATACGATGACATGTGTCAACCAAGTCAGCGAGACTGACCACCCGATCCCAGTTCTGACCACCCCGCAGCGCCGAGACCGGTCATAATCTGTACCGTTGACCCACATTCTGGTTTCATATGAAAGTCGTATCACAGACGAAACAGTAATTTACTTAAGTGATATTTTAACTCATCATTGAAGCCGGGTAAGAACTGGTTTTCACCAACCAATGCAGTTCCTTACAGGAGACGTTGTTGGAAGGTCAGATCTGAAGATTGGTTGATGCATGTTATCTTATCCCAATTGCGAAGATCGATGATGAGGTTGTCAGTCACTGGATTGTCTGGTTCAGAATCGATTCTACATATGGCCGCCATGTAGCTGGGATGTTGCTGAATGTGTGATTAAATACCAAACAAGCACACATCATTGCTGACCCTGTAAAGTGTCTTAAAGACTTTCGATTTTATGGAGCCCATATGTCTAGAATGAAGCGATAAACCATAGCCATTACAAACTTGAGTCAACATACTAAAGACGTAATAATCTTAGCATCTTTGCAGGTTACCTTGCATTGAAACCCATCCAACCTACTTTAAGAGGATTTCCCAACATATTCAATAAAATAGTTGTGTAACCTTTGATCCTAATTACTCCTGATGAGGAGGTGTTGAGGTTGTCAATAGTCAGATATTACACAATCAAGCGCTGCCGGCGTATATTGTCGCCCAGTTTCCATCTCGATAATCATGTTCTACGATTTGATATCTTCTGTGAAGTCACCCATCAACTCTGCTGCAGCGTGTTTCTGAATAATGTAATAGAGGCGTAGGTTTTCTGTGAGCGGAGATTACCATTTCCCTGGCAGCGTTCTAAAGCCTGGGTGTAAACGTGGTCATGCTATTGCTGGCGCAGTCGGGAGTCTGTCCGATGCATTATTAACAACCAAGCTGACTTGCTGCAAGCACATATGCAATTGTCTTTCTTACCTGATCCCGTTTTTATCCATATTTTGAATGAATGGCACTTTGTCAGAGTAGAAGAAACGCAATCCAGTACAATGAACCACCTGTGAACCAACATCCGATTGGCCTTAAAATGTTGGTTCACTGTTCTGTCTCACAGACCTGAACCACATTATTTTCCTTAATGCCTAGCCCTCCTTGCAATGCTCAAGCCCTAAATGAAGCAAGGCTAGATTTCCCCAAATCCCCAAACTCACTGGGGCTCCTTTTCAATTTAAATGGGTTTATTTGTTACTATCAAAGTTATATATATTCAGGGACTAAGCGTTAGTTCATTGGTTCACATGATAGTCTGAATGTCATTTCATAAATAGACCATTTTGTAAGCCAACATGTTTTAGTAACGGTTTAGACAGAATTTCATACTTCTCAATTTCACAAAGACATTTAGTATTAAGACTGGTGTACATATGTTGAAGTGTAGCAATTACGACAGTAGGTGATTTGGCCACTTTTTGGTTCCGTGCCAGGATGGTTGAGAATGGATCACCAGATGACCATTGCGATTGTCTGGGAAGCGTTGATGGTTTATGTCAAAATCAGAAATGTGCTACGAAGTAGCATAAATGTTATTAACGACAAATCTTGCTAACAATCAATAGCAGCCAGACTTTTTTGAGCGTTTATAGGTCCTGCCGTAACAACGATTAATGCGTTATTTTCAAAACAATATGAAAAACGATAATCCATATATGCAACTTGGAACAATTGTGACATCTCATTTCGAAGCGAGAACCTTAAATCTATCTCTCCATATTGCTTTACGTTTTGTCGGACAATGGCGGATAGTGATGCATGGCCTCATTTATAGAGATATGAACGTATATCGCGTCTCTGACATTTCAGCCAAGAGAACTATACTTAATCAGAATTGTACAGTCGTAAATCTGTTTCTTTCTGCCCGCAATGTTAGATTGGCTCTGTCCAAACCAGACACTCCTGTCCCTAGGGAGCTCGTGCTTGTGGCCTGCGTCTGGTAATACTGAAGTGGCCAGCACCGGAAGTGGCCAATATAATGGCCGTGTTTCCCCTATAGGCGATAACCAGGGCACGGTTGGGGCAAGGAAGAGTCAATCTCTCCCATATCACCAACGTTTCTTTCGTTACCCTGTCAATGGCGCAGACGTGACAATAGGGCGATGTTCCGCCATTTGCCGACAACCGCCAACTTCCGCTATTGAGATGAACGTGATTTTCCTTGAGCGAAGCAGACGACCAAACTGACACAGGCCATCGATGCTATCTTAGAGAATAACTGTACCTATCTGGATGTAATTGGCTCCACTGAGGGCGATCTCCTTGTGTTCTGAAAGAGTCGGTAAAGTCGACTTCTTAAAGTGGATTCCGCAACGAGAGTCCAGCCTACGTGATGAGTCCGAGTATTTTACCACATACCGTCTATTCGGATTGTTTGAGTATCACTCAATGCATTAATATTTACAAGCAGACGTGAATTGTAACGTGTTGAGATTTGTTATGCAATTTCTGGAATTAACACGTTGTGGAAGGGTTTCAAAGTGATTGTATGGGGTCATATTGATCGTACTGCAATGTACTTTTTGTAGTCATCCAGATGAAGTGGATAGAATGGGGTTACGGGAGACCTAAGGGGCAGAATTCACAATGCAGAGTTGCGTCCCTTAACCATGTCATGATATGTTGTCATGGGAACGAAAGCCATATTGTCAGGTTCATTTTGTCTTATTTCAGAACGGTGTTTGTGCGTTTTCCTTTTTCACGAAACTGTAGTGTCATCATCGACTTGTCGTGATATTTTCACATAGTCTCATCTTTATTTGGTCTTTACGTACCATGGAATCTGTGGCAGCAGAGAGGGCGGTGGGGTAGCCTAGTGGTTAAAGGCCCGGGTTCGATTCCCCAGATGGGTACAATGTGTGAAGCCCATTTCTGGTGTCCCCAGCCGTGATATTGCTGGAATATTGCTAAAGGCGGCGTCAAACCAAAGACACCCACTGTTGCAGCAGCAAGTAGAGACTGGTTATTATCTGGCGATGGCTTTTTGGATTTCACTGAATTGTTCAATTTCACTTTGACGTTTCGACGTGTTGAGATAAGCTTGTACATCAAATACTGTTCAAACATGTCGTGCGTTTCTGATATGTATGGCATGTTCTTAATGCACACGCATGGATACTGTTAAAGATTCTCGAAGACATGCGTTTATAACAGTACATCTTTATACCTTTTGAAAACTGGATGCATTTTATAGAGACTCGATTACGTCCTTTAAGAAGACGATGTTGGGATTCAATTCCTTTGAAATGTTCAACGAAGACTCGGGTAACCCTATTAGTAAAAGAGGTTATGCTGATATTTGAATACACTTGCACTTCTTGAACGCCGCCTATTCTCATACCCCTATTTAATATAATTACTGCAGGCAATTAACCATAATTGACTCATCAATATCATTTTCAAGTCTTCGAGGAGGCAGAGCGTCACGTAATTTCTCATTCACAGATTCGATCTTGTAACACAGGAAATCTACAAAGCCTATCCCGCTTTCCCGGAAATAAGTTCTGTCTAATTGAAATCGGTTTGTATAAAAAGTTATATCATACACTCCCTCGTATATTGGGTTATTGCATGCTGCACTGGGGTCACTATATAGTGTATCGCGGTTTAGGATACGAATCTCGATCAAGATTTCGGGTACAAATTCGTAATCCCTTGTTGATTCCAGATGGTTGAGGTCAAAAGACAAATATGTTTGTTTCCTGTTTCCATTTTTCTCGTTTTTCTCGAGTGGCAAGCATCATTTTTAACCGTCCTAGTATTGAAATAGAATTGGTGTAAATTTGTTGACAGACCAGTAATTATTTCATTTGAAAGAAAAATATGACATTAACCTACTTGACCTTGTTTTGGGTTGGAAATATCTGTTTAGTTTTGTTGTATTTCCTGGTTTGATTCATTTTGTGAAGATCACATGTGTCAATGAGCAAACTGATTAATGCCTTGATCTTCACTGATTGTCGATCATCCGTTGTGCAGATAATTCAAACAGTTTTCCAAATGATAGGGATCGATACAGAACGCAGCATGTCGAATAATTTACATAATCGTTTACTTTTTAAGCATTGATGAATCGTATAAGCCAAGTGATAGCACTTCACCTTGCTGTAAGATACGTTATGTCCCTTGGCTTTGGGAGGATCCATTGGTCGTGGTGAGTAAGTGAGTTTAGTTTTACGCCGCCTTTAGCAATGTTCTCGCAATATCACGGCGGGGGACACCTGAAAAAGGCTTCACACATTGTGCCCTTGTGGGAAATCGAACCCGAGTATTCGGCATGACGAGCGAACGCCTTAACCACTAGGCTTCCCAACATTGGTTATGAGAACGAATCAAAAATTGATCCTTAGCCCTGAGATGGTTCTTGACTGGATGGCTGACTTGGTTGATGCATGTCCTCGTATCGCAGTTGCGAAGATCCATGTTCATGATATCAATCACTGGATTATCTGGTCAGGACTGGGTTATTAACAGACCTCTTCATATAGCTGGAATTTGCTAGGTGCGGCGTAAAACAACAATCAAACAAACTATATAAGCTTAACAATCTTGAACGAGACGTTAAAACCCTCCCCTCTCGAAAATACTCACGGCGGGCTAGCCTTGTGATCAAGGTGTTCGCTCGTCACGCTGAAGACCCGGGTTCGATTCCCCACATGGACAGAATGTGTGAAGCCCATTTCTGGTGTCCCCCGCCGTGATATTGCTGGAAATTTGCTAAAAGCGGCGTAAAACTAAACTCATTCACCCACTTACTTAAAACCAGCCTTACGTCCCAAAGGGATAATTCCGTGAACTGAAACCAGACACTGTAGATGATATATTTGTCGAAGTTTAAAGGACTCCCAGCCAACATGGAGGAGCAGCCTTGTGCTGTCGGTATGCACATAAACCCCAAAGAAATTCTTCATGTTTTAATACCGTGTTCTGGTGTCGTGGAGTGTGTTCGGCTCATGTGACGGTAAATTCCTCTCAACATCACAGCCGATTATATATGTACCGTTTTAAAACAGAATGCCGTGTATGTGCATTCACTTGGCATGGGGCACTCGTGTTTGCTATTTCTATATATCTAGTGCAATTTATCAGTAGCATAAATGACACATGAAAATTTTGTGGCGATCTCGTGTTCTGATCCATATAAATTGTTCTCTAGATTAATGTTTTATTTTGTTTTGGCATTGGTTTTAGGGTAAGGGCGATGTTATTTTGAAACTAAGGTATGCGAGTGTCATTATTTTCTTTGTTAAATATAGGACCTTCAACCATGTGATCTGAGTATTCGTCACCGCTCTCCATGTGTCGCACAGTAGAATAGAGCACAATAAATTGTCTTCTGTGAGTGAATGACGCACTCTACAATGGTCATGCCATATCACGGCAGTCTGTATATGATCTGGAAAACCAGTGGTTGACAACATGAAGAATGATCCATTGATGTCAGTTACTTAGACACAGTTCTGGTAATATGATCTGTCCCAGAATCCCGGAATCCCAGACAGTAAAGAAATCGTATTTCAGAATTTAGCAAGATTCCAACGAAAATGGTTTGCTGTGCTACTTTGGGAACCTGGGCCCCGTTTCACAAACTATCGTAGCGCTACGACTGTCGTACCTCCTCTACTGTAACATAGACTTACACTATCGTAGCGCTACGACTGTCGTACCCCCTCTACTGTAACATAGATTTACGCTGTCGTAGCGCTACGACTGTCGTACCTCCTCTACTGTAACATAGACTTACGCTGTCGTAGCGCTACGATAGCTTTGTGGAACATGACCAGGATCTTCGGGAGGATTCAGAAAAATGGTAATCAGATACCGCTATTACCTTCGTCAATTCATGCTTTCATCAAGCATAAAGTTGACACTCACTCACTCACCCACTCCAACCGTCCGACCGCCTCACTCACTCTCTCAGAAATGCCCTAACTCCGACAACAGTACATCCCAAACCAACCACATCTCGAAGATCAATCTACATTCTGAAGTTCTTGAAATTTGAAATTACGTTTAATCAGAACTTGGTACATGACACTATCCATTCACCTAGACATAACTCATCCCCCGTGAACCATCGCAGCGACTTAGGCATCCATTCCACCATCGTTTCAGCATCAATGGGCGACTACACCGACTGCACTTAATTGAGTTTTACCGCACGTCATGATTAGATTACCTTTGTCAGGAGTATGCCAAAACATGGAGGCTCATCAGACTTTAGAGAACCTCCCCCACCTCCAGACTTACTAGCCTCCTGTTAGACACCCTCGTGTACAAGGCGGTGCTTTAAGTCGTGTCAAGCACCACGGTACAGGGGTTAAATGTAATCAATTTAAGTCTTATTAATTCACTTTATCTTACGGCAGAAACAGGCGTGAATGTAGACAGACTTCATCCTTGTGAACCCGGAAGTGGTTAGGGATGACTTCGGAAGGATGTACGTCCCATGGTCCGTTATTACATCGTCCGGATTAAAAGGGTTTCATATTGTTTGGCACAGTGGGATGGTGTATTCTGTTATAAGACCAGCTCTGACCTTTGTGTAGTAGCGTTCACTGGTATTTAGAAATAGACAAAACTCAATAATCAATAGAATATAGATACCCATCATCTCCAACCCCTCCGACAGATGGTCAACGATGACACTATTCAATTTAGACTCCACATTGTGAACTAAAGACTCCAGACACCATCAATAGAGTGTTGCTCCTCAGACACCGACGTCAGTCAGGACGTCAGCGTGGACCAGGACGACCGTCGTGTTCAACGACGTGTCTGGTATTTGTGTTAATATTACAGATGACACCGCGAGACATCCACGTCTCAATTGTAGCCGTGACGCCGCCAGATTGAGCTGACAATGAGGAACGTCAACCTCGGCAACATTTCAAAGTTATGGAATACGGTATGGAACATATCCTTGTTTTAAAGGTCTCAGACTGGATTTAGAGATAACCCCCAGACGTAAAATAATACGCGATTGAAATTTGATTCGCATACAGTATCCCATCTGAAAACCAGAAGGTTATTGACGGGAAGAAATAACGTCAAAAGTAGAGCGTGTTAATTTCGTTGAGCTGAAGTCGTGTATGCACGGTTATAGAATCTGTTCGCCACCAAGTAACATCATCAACAAACATAAGAAAGTGCACATCCATGTTTGGTGGTGGCTGAAATTAAAGAAAGATTTATCATTGCGTGGTAGTGTATTTGATATATTTGTTTTGGTTATTAGCTTTGCAGAGGGGGCGGTGGGGAAGCCTAGTGGTTACAGCGTTAGCTCGCCACTCCGAAGACCCGGGTTCGATTCCCCAAATAGTTTCAATGTGTGAAGCTTATTTCTGGTGTTTCCCGTCATGATATTGCTGCGATGTTGCTAAAAGCAGTGTAAAACCATGTTCACTCACTCATGTTTCGGCGACTGTTTTCTGCCTGGTAACTGTTTGATAACATTTGTAATACTTTGGTCAAATCAAGATTTAGTAAGTCAAGACAGATGTGACATGGTACATATTTCAAACTGTGTATACATGACACATATTTACGATCCTTAGGGTAGATTGGGTTTGAGTTTGGGGTAGGGTACCCCACACTTTACTGTTATCCTTTGGAACATTGAATGAAAAAAGAGACTTTAATTATGTGTACCGTTAGGGTACTGATGGATATCTACCGACAGGATGGTCCTCTTATCGCGAACTACGGTTAACTCGATGTATATTACTTAGATGAAGTGGCATCGAGTTAACGGATATCTTTGCCAATCAAATAAGCAACGGAGAATGTAATGTGATACAAGTAGCCTCTTGTATATTTCTAATTTAACGACACACAACCACCTCTGGGGACAAAAAAGGAAAATTGCTTTATCCTATATGGCTTCCCATATATAAATGCAACGAGACCAGCAATGAACGCACAGACGAGACTGTGATTATGGCCCTCACAGTATACCATACCGAAATTAAACACCTGTCAAACCAGGCTTCAAGAACGACGTATCCGTGATATAGCCATTACCTAAATGCGTGGCCTGTCTGGCTGGGTATGTGAATATATGCGGGGTCAAGAAGATGAATCTTACATGCTAATGGAACATGTCACTGCTTGGCATAACGTGGCATTAATACTTCGGTAGCGAATATGCTTCTGGGTGTTTCAACTGCTTTAGAGATACGTTTAGAGATCGGCAACAGAAAAAGTATACTCAGATGCAAAAGAAACTGTGATCATCTATTTTTTATGAACTGAAATTAATACTTAGTAATAATGATGATGGTCTAAATGGCCGAATATATTGATATTGGAACCAGTCGTCTAAAACGCAGCAACTCGCTACGCAGAGTTGTGTCTCTTGGGCGCGCCAGAATCCTATGATCGTGGATCTGAATCCCGATTTCTAGGTTTGTCAGCACAATAAACGTTCTCGTGGGTTTCAGTGATAAACGTGTGAGTGCTGCATCAAGTCGGGCTTTGCTCTCACATCAAGTTACCAACCTTGATGTAACAGAATACTGTAAAAAGCGGCGTTAACACAAATCACTCACTTACAGACTAGTACACTATTGTGCTCATTCAAAAGGATTTTCTAGTGTGATCGGGTTAATGGTATCCTGGTTTTACATGACGTGATATTCCCGCGGTTGTATCCCAGTACCCCTACATCCCAGTACCCCTACATCCCATTACCCCTACATCCCAGTACCCCTACATCCCAGTACCCCTACATCCCAGTACCCCTACAATTAGTTAAAACAACACACGGCATTTACCTGTCTGGCATAATGAACTTACCCATGGGAGCGATTAAAGTGTTGTGTATACAACTTAGAAAGGATTAAGGTGTTCTTGGTTAGAGAAAGTTTGTTAAGATGAAATGAAGTAAATGTTGAAATTGACACTGAGATGAGAGAAAGTAATTTGAGATGACTTAGTATAGTAAAGTGTTGTGTATACAAATTAGAAAGGATTAAGGTGTTCTTGGTTAGAGAAAGTTTGTTATCATGAAATGAAGTAAATGTTGAAACTGACACTGAGATGAGACAAGTACTTTGAGATGACTTAGCATAGTATATAAATGTTGGAAACAAACTAACATGACATCAACATGGCTGGTCTTCGCAATGTTGAGTTTGTTATGTCATGGAGAGGTAGCACCCAAGTCCTATTTGAGTGTTATCTACACACTAAGAATGTTGAGACAGTCTTGTGTACACTGGAAGTGTGTCCAGTCAACTTGCAGAGACAGATCTCACAACAGTCGGAACTGTTTTGACTCAACTGGTTGTAAAATATTCCATACACATGTTCATACGTGTCATAGATGACGCAATATATTTTTTAGATGCGTGTACCTTGAATCCAAAACACTACAATACATACAACAGCCATGCCCTGCGTCAGATTCCTTACATCAGAGGACAAAATAAGAAATATGCTTTTACTGCCCTTGGTTTAATTAGAATTAATAATGGACATTATTTATTGACAAATCAAAAAACTCCCAAAAGCATTTACTGTGAGTCACCATGACCCCCATTTTCCAAAGTCTATGTAAAACATTGCGTTAGAATGGATCTTAACTTTTCCAGCTAGTATTCTGCTTAAAAAGCCATAGAGCTAATGAAGCAGCGAAATAAGAGCACATTATTTATAGAAACAGATTTTTGATTTTATCAAAAGTGTAACTGAGCTGACAGTAGCAGCAGGAACTCCGGTGATGTGGCAGGTACAACGGTAGTGATTTACATGGGTTGTGTTCAGAGCAGAGACAAGTGCGCCAGCTGTGTTATCTGAATACAGGTACACTTCACTTTCTTCATGCAGTGCTGCTTCTGATTTATTGTGAACACGCTTAGGAATCCCTTACATTAGTGGGGCGGTGGGGTAGCCTAGTGGTTAAAGCGTCCGCTCGTCACTTCGAACACCCGGGTTCGATTCCCTAAATGGGTACAATGCGTGAAGCCCATTTCTGCTGTCCCCCGCCGTGATATTGCTGGAATATTGCTCAAAGATGCGTAAAACTTGACTCACTCACTCACCTTACATTAGTGGGGCGGTGGGTAGCCTAGTGGTTAAAGCGTTCGCTCGTCACGCCGAAGACCCGGGTTCGATTCCCACATGGGTGCAATTTGTGAAGCCCAATTCTGGTGTCCCCGCCGTGATATTGCTGGAATATTGCTCAAAGCAGCGTAAAACCATTCTCACTCACTACCCATTACATTAGCACAGGTAGTGTCTTGTAAAGACATTGAAATACTAATATGTGATCCTTCCGAAACAAGTCTGCAATTATTTGGCAAGTCTAGATTACATCTAAATACGATGAGATTCTTTGGCAAGTCTAGATTACATCTAAATACGATGAGATTCTTTGGAAACATTTCTGATATGTGTTAAACTTGACTGAATGTGAAGCGTTGTTGCAGAATGGTGAGTATATGATGATTGTTTATCGTCTAATGGATAATGTTATCAATTTGTTAAACCTATCCGATAAACTTGGCATCAAAATGTGATAAATATGCAAATGAGGTCATCAAGCGAGGATTATATTGAAAAGGCTCTAAACAGGAAATTAATGCATTCTGCTAGGTTGTGGAATGAGCTGATGAACCGTCTGTAACTTCCGCTTTTAAAAAATGTGATTAAACGAATTATGGACAAATACAGGTTTTGTTACGTGGACATATACTTATTGCCCCTTAAATATGCATCTCCCAATTGCGTAGATCGATCGATGTTCTTGATGTTGATCACTGAGTTGTCTGGTCCAGACTCGAGTATATACAGACCGCCACCATATTCCTGGAATATTGTTTAGTTCGGCGTTAAACCACAAAATATGCAAAGACGTGTCCAACTGCAGTTGCCCGGTAAGATAGGTTTCCTTACTAATGAGGTTTAACTTTCGTAGTGTGTGGGCATTGACAAGTACTTCTTTCCCTTTTCCCTATCTTTATGTGTCGCTTTACTCGCAAATGATACAGTAAGTGTCACTCTGATATTCATTTTGGGCAGTCATACGCTATCAGCTCACCACTTCATCTGCTTAAATCGCAATTCAGACAATTGACTGAACACACGTATGGTACTCTACAGCCTGGCTTGATACCTCACGTAGACAGCCTTGCCGCAGAGGATGTACACTCATGGCTATGCCATTAAATAATCTGGTAGAGAGCTCAATCTCAAGCCGTGTCGCCTACTTAAGCGCATTATCGCCGACGACGACACGTCGCTTTTAACGACGACACTATTACGACAATGTTTACGACATCCAAGCCAGGTTTAGTTAATTCAACAAGTAACGACAGGCCCCCGGAGCGTCCAGCCTGCGTCAAACTACTGGCTTCTCTTGCTTCACAAACGATCAATGAACACCCCGACTCGGGCAAGCACATTGCATTGCTTCGGTCATACAAATTGTCATCAATAAGTGAACGGTGTTTCTGGAGCTGGCGTTGTTTCCACGCGGTGGACCTCTGTAGAAATCGAAGTCCGTTTTTATATAGTTCTTGATTTTTACATTTCTCGGCTATCTTGAACGAAGCGTTGAGTGGGTGGGTGAAAAAAGCATTATTCAGCTTTGGTTGATTTGTTGATGGAATAGTATAGGAGAGCCGGGGAAAATAACGATAAAATGTCGGAAAACAAAGCTTGAATAATTGTTTGTTATGACAACAACGTAGAAAAACACATGGGATCAATGGATTCAGAGTTATCTCCCTTGCCGAGATGTATTCCTTCTAGTCACGTTACCGAACGTAAACACAAACCAAATAGAACGATTCTTCCGTCCGGGGAACATTTGAGATCCTGTTCTGCTCGAGTGTGTATTGAAAAACACTTAATCAGGTTATGTTACAGCTTGACTTTGTGGTGTTGTCAGTACCACATCTAACAGAGCAATCACTGTAAAAGCCGCTGTTTGGGAATTCTCGTACAGCGGACAAATCCATTGCCATTTAAAAGGGGGCTGAGGTGACGTGTTGCGCGTGCAGTACATGTTCTAGTGTATTCACCAAAGTGTCAAGTGCACTCGACTCGTGCAAAATTTTTAAATTCAGTTATTATAACCTGCTTTGTTTGTGCAGACCCTCGGACAATTGACAATTCGTGATTTTCTAAGTTTGTTTGGCAGAAGCTAATGGCGTCTTGCGAAGGAAAGGCTGTGACTGTTCGATCCGCCGTTCTGACACTAACACATGAGAACTAATGATAGTAGGGTACTGGCAATATCAGGAGTACCGTGGTTCTTCGAAACCAATCTTCGATATCATCTCTGAAAGGGACAAGTGTTTTCTAGTATGTAACAATGATTATCCATTGAAATAACATGAAATGGTTTAACTTTTGAGTTCACTCATTCCTAAATCAAGAACGATCTTCATCTACACTAGAGAAAGACGACTGTTTTGCAGTATGAACGATATCAACTGTTTCAATAATTGATTGAACCATTCCATTTTGTCGAAGTCGGTGTTTATGAACGAGTGAGTTTAGTTTTACACCGCTTTTTGCAATGTTCCAGCAATATCACGGCGGGGGACCTTATATAGAAATGTGCTGCATTGTACCCATGTGAGGAATCGAACCCGGATCTTCGGTGTGACGAGCAACCGCTTTAACCACTAAGCTACCCCATCGTCTCCAGTGTTTATAAGAGCCATATAGTAGATGCACCAGATTATTCCGGTTGTCTTTTTTAACACACACGATAGAAATGTAGAGCTTGTCGTACAAAACTACCGAATCTGCAGGTCTTCGCCGCCATATTTATACAACATCGATATTCGTTTGATGGAACACAGTCGGACTAATGTGTCTATCCTAAAATGTTGTTTATCTCGAATATAAAATATGGCGTAACATTATAATATATTTTCCATTTCAACAACTCAAAGTGTTTCCACCACATCGTTAGCTCAGTTGAAAGTTATGATTGATGCCCTCATCCCATTGGAAGGTGGCACGACATCCATTTTCCATGTTTGATCCGATTCCGGAATTCTATTTTTATATAAACCCATTTGCGAACAGCTAGTCTACTTGATGTATGATACCCCTCAGCTCCTATAAAGGGCCCCAAATTATCCTATTTCCAAAACCAATAACAGAAATTGCCACAAGACGTGAATTCCCGTCACAGTACCACCATGCCCATAACGCCACGTCACTCAACAATTCCCAATCCGTTTCTTCAGCGTTCCGGAAAAATTTACGATAGAGCCGCTCGACCCCTGACTGCCCGGCTTATTCGGTCAAGTTTTCATCAAGCCTTGTTTCAGTTGTGATTAATTCTGAAGATGTAGATTAAGAAACTCATTAGCGACCGGGCCGAACCACACTACGGCTCAATCCAGACCAGCTTTATGAAGCTCTTCTTTTCGCTGGCGTGAGAAGCACATAATGTATTTGAAGAATTTGGCGATTATTTCGCAACGCGAAAGCTAAACAGTCACTGATCCCGAGAAAACACGATTGTTGGAAAGCTTAGCTGTGTTTGTGTTAAGACCGACTTGAACCTGCTCCAGTGGCGTTGTAACTGTTTTGTTCTCTTGCGGGGGCGGTGGGTGGTTAAAGTGTTCGCTCGTCACGCCGAAGATCCGGGTTTCATTCCCCATGGGTACAATATATGAAGCCCATTTTGATGTCCCCCACCGTGATACTGCAGGATCATTGCTAAAAGCGGCTTAAAACCATACTCGCTCACTCTTGCGGGGCCGTTCGGGTAGGGTGGTGGTTAAAGCGTTCGCTCGTCACGCCGAAGATCCGGGTTTGATTACCCATGGGTACAATATATGAAGCCCATTTTGATGTCCACCACCGTGATACTGCAGGATCATTGCTAAAAGCGGCTTAAAACCATACTCGCTCCCCCTTGCGGGACGGTCGGGTAAGGTGGTGGTTAAAGCGTTCGCTCGTCACGCCGAAGAGCCGGGTTTCATTCCCCATGGGTACAATATATGAAGCCCATTTTGATGTCCCCCACCGTGATACTGCAGGATCATTGCTAAAAGTGGCTTAAAACCATACTCGCTCCCCCTTGCGGGACGGTCGGGTAAGGTGGTGGTTAAAGCGTTCGCTCGTCACGCCGAAGAGCCGGGTTCGATTCCCCACGGGTACAATATATGAAGCCCATTTCTGGTGTCCACCACCGTGATACTGCATGATCATTGCTAAAAGCGGCTTAAAACCATACTCGCTCCCCCTTGCGGGACGGTCGGGTAATGGTTCTCTCCTGACGCCAAAGCAGTCATTTCTGGCATCCCTTGTGATGGTGCTGAATTAGTGCAGACTCAGCATAAATCATAACTGTTATCCACTTGTGTACAACTGTGCAAACATTATTATTCGTTTATTCACATGAACAGGGGATTCAGATATGATTAAAATTAAATCCTTGTCAAAACAATGGTTGAAATGTATCTGAATTTGATTCAGTTAGAAATCATTTACTTTGAAGAAGAGTATTAGTACAACTATAAATGGCAATCGGAGAGTAACTGTTACTACGTGTTGTAGAGAACGCCCAGGGTTTCACGGTGACTAAATGTAGCGAAGGTCCAGGGGACCACCAATAATTCATTTTAAGGGTCCTTGCTTGCAATATGAGGGCCCTGTAGAGAGATGTAATGTGTACTGTATGTTCAAATAATAACTGCACGGCCCCAAATGAATAAATGTTCGTGTGAACACTGGTCATGATTGATGGACTGACTGACCGAGTTTAGTGAATGAGTATGGTTTTACGCCGCTGTTAGCAATATTCCATAAATATCAAGGCGGGGGACCCAGAAATGGGCTTAACACATTGCACCCATGTAGGGAATCGAACCCGGGTCTTCGGCGTGACGAGCGGACGCTTTAAACATTAGGCTACCCACAGCCCCACTAATGTAAAGTGAGTGAGTGAGTTAAGTTTTACGCCTCTTTGAGCAATATTCCAGCAACATCACGGCGGGGGACACCAGAAATGTGCTTCACACATTGTGCCCATGTGGGGATTCGAACCCGGGTCTTCGGCGTGACGAGCCAACGCTTTAACCACTAGGCTACCCCACCGCCCCCATGATTGATGGTACAGACGCCCATGACTGTTCGTGAGGACCTGCAGGTACAATGAATATTATAGTGAGTCACAAAGCATCACAACCCGATCCCGTTAGTCGCCTCTTCCGACAATCATAGGTTCATGGAGACCAATGTTCTTAGCCAGAATCCAAACGGGAGATGTGTTTTACAGCGTGTCAGAATAAATTAGACACTGAAGACGTTTACCAGTATGGCACTGACACACCAATGATCATAATCGGCGTTGTACTCGGATTCGAACTCAGCAACGGCCGTAACATAACATTTCGGCTTTGGAACAGAGAGCATGGAGGGCCAGCCTAGCCGAGCCATGTACGGGAACTCGCTGCTCGGAGTGGCGTGCCAGAACCCTACGATCGAGGGTTCGATTCCTGGTTCGCGCTGATAATGTTTCTAAGCTTGTCACTACAGTACCCGCGCTCTTGCATTAGTTTCGGCCCCTCCTTACCTCTCTCTCACACACGTACGCACATATCAATGTTGACACGCCCTGGTATAACTTGAATACATACCAACTGAGTGTTAAAACAGCCTCCACCACGTACTACAGGTGAACCCTCGTGCTGATTAGAATTAGAATTAGATTAGAATTGATCTCCAAAAAACCATGCTTCTCAGTATGTCCAGAACCTTGTGATAACTACGGATATGAAACATGGGTGTTCAGAAACCCATGTTATATTGTGAATGGCGACCAACGAAATGGATGGTCAGGCTCTCTGACCAGGTTGATTCGTGCCATCGTTACCTAATTACGTATGCCTAGATCGATATTCATGGTGTCAATCACAGGATTATCAAGTTCAGTCTCGACATTCCACAGACTTTTATCATATGCTTTAACACTGTTGAGTGCGGCGTAAAACAACAAACACGTTGAAACAAACAAACGTTGAGTCAGCGTCTCAGAGCTGAAGATTGTTCGTGCACACACTTGCGGGTAGGCTATTCAGGGATTTATTGAAATAACTGTACAATCAACACGTACGACAGAATGTCTGACAAGGCCGAGTATTGACCAGCAGGCATGAACTACTTGTCAGAACAAATGTGTAGTTTTCAAGTGGGAACACGTCTCCAACATCCAAACAATATAAGCACTGATGTCTATCAGTGGCATTTAGAGTTCACCTGATGAAGGGACCTGGCATGGTCTCGAAACGTCGTGAGAGAAATTAAAAAGAAGTTTAATCCATAAAAATATCTTGGACATCAATATAAGCACTGTTATTAAAACACGTAAAATGTCTCGATATGGAAGAAATTCAATTTTTTAGTACTGAAGTTTTATACTTTTTTCAACAGGAATTCTAAATTCCGCATACTTTTTCATCCACATAATTGTCTTATTTATTTATTTTCTAGTGAAAGCCTCGCTTTCCAACTTACTAATAGCTTCCTGCAAATGCTATCAGAAACCGATGCTTCGGGAGATATTCAGTGCAGGTGCTCTGGCGTGACCATATAAAGCATCTGAGTGATTGTGCCACTGTATATGGTTTGTGTATGGTTTGAGTCAGAGGCACTCTCCTCCTTAACTGTATTTTACCATACACATAACAAATACAATGTGTTTTGGCGTCAATCTAAGATACTTTGATAGCTTCCTGTCATAATCCAAAATTACCGGAGAAAGAAAATTACTGATATAGGTATATAGGGTTAAATGGCTAAATACTTCGTGTTATCCGTGGCTCGACACAACTGATATTGTGAGTGAAGAAGGTATACACAGAGACCTTTGAGACAAGCGTAAGTTCGATACAGTCGTGGTTGATTTATAAAATATATTTATAATAATATGTACAGAAAGAGAGAGTCCAGGGCCCCACAGGAATTAAGAGTGAGTGAGTGTGGATTTACGCCGCTTTTAGCGATATTGCAGCTATATCACGACACCAGAAATGGGCTTCACACATTGTACCCATGTGGGTAATCGAACTCTTGTCTTCGGCGTGACGAGCGAACGCTTTAACCACTAGGCTACCCCACCGTCCCCAGGAAGTGATACATTATATTTGATAAATAGGGTAACTATATTGTTTCCGGGGTTATGACTAGTATGAATGACAAATAAAGATATTGATATTTGATCATACAATATCCTGAACGCTGGATGAATGCATACATGCACTTTCATCTTTGTTATTTATGCTTGATGCTCTGGGAGATCCTTTGTGTCATGGCTTAACCTGATAACAATATATTTCAACATAATTTCAATATCAATATTTATATGAATATTGAATGTCAATATTTTTTATATCAAAACAATAAAACAAGGGATACGTCATGTCAGACATAATATTGTTCGAGTTTTAGTTTCAAAGGGTGTCTTGTCTTCTGTAACAGCCACGGTTTTAGGCGGTATAATAACAAAGAGTATGGGGCCCCAAGCCGATGTGTATGCGTGAGGTTCATAAATACCAAGTGCATTAATTACTATTTCTAGTTTTTAAAGGTCCACGAGAAGATTACGAGACTCTTATGCCCAATCAAATTAGGTGTTTCGACTGGTAAGTCCTCTAGGGCATAAACTGTACTTTTTGTTCTAGAGCTAGTTTGTATAATTTGTACATGAATGTCCTATGAAAATGTAAAACTGCCTGGTTAAAAATATATACACTTAAAATTTGGATTTAAACAAAAGCTAACAAGACATGGCTGAACACACCAAACACAACATCCTTATCAATACAGGAGTGGTGGGGTAGCCTGTTGGTTAAAGCGTTCATTCGTCCCGGGTTCGATTCCCAACATGGTTACAAAGCCCATTTCTGGTGTCCCCCGCTGTGCTATTGCTGGAATAATGCTAAAAGCGGCGTAAAACCACACCCATTCATTCTTTATCAATACAACCATCGAATGATCATGTTTTGTTTCATTTTTAGTTCCCACGTATATATCTTTGTTTTCTTTTGTGCCCGGTAATATATTAATTTGATTTAAAATACACTTCCCCCTTCACACACACGTCCCTCCTTACCTCCTCCTACCCCTCTTTAGATTCAGTTGATTCCTGCAAATAAAACGTGGTCTGGCCATATCCAATTTTGTGAAGTCCGTTTTTCTTGCCCCACCAGCTGACGTGTGTCTGACATAAAATAATGTCACTTCACAAAATCAAAAATCAATTAAAATATTACTTCCAGTTTATTTCAATCACATTGTCATTTCTCTCAAAGAGAAAACACCATTATTCAATTTGACCGTGAAAAAAACAACGTTTTAAAACATGCATTTGGCAATCATGTCTTCATGAAACGCGTTGAAACGTTTAGCTGGTCTATTTAGATAATTGAGTTCTATTGATTTTTTCTAGTCTTCTTGGTAGCGGCTACCTTGAAGAAGAAATTGAATTTTTCCTTTATTTGACTTCTTTTTTCCGATTTCGGAATAAAATGGTTCGTCCGCTTCCTCTAGTTGATGTAATGCCCAAGTCGAGGCAGACACCGTCGCTGATGGAGTTATTCGGGGATGGCGGTGATGAAGTCACGCCGTCGCAATGAGATTACACAGACTTGATTTAATAGTGATACGCAAGATAAACATTCAGATAAAAAATCGATGTTACCTTTTAATACGGTTCATTGTCCGATAACAATACCAAAATACGTCTACATCTTGAAAGCCGTCAGTTCAGAAGATAGAGATGCTGAGGCCTCCAGTAAGACCAGATGACGTTCGTATTGGTCATGTTTGTATCCTGGCTCGGGAATTTACATAGCGGAGCACGTAGGGACGCGTAACCTGTGGACTGCGCTGGAGGTCAGTACATGCTATCATAGCCAATGCTTTCTCTTGTTTGTTGTTTAACGCCGCACTTCCGTCTTCCTGTGATCGTACCGTGACGGAATTATCTCCCTTAGCATCAAAGGAAACGCTCCAGTACCCTCATCACAGAGCTCCAGATAAGATTTAGCTCATGTGGGTACTGTACCCACTGTATTTTTTTTTGGAGTGGATATTATGAATGTTGAGTGGGTATTTCATTTTCCGTTACCCACTGCTTTCAAATATGTGCGTATTTCAGTCATTTTACTCACCTAAGTATATGCCATTGAGTAAGTTTACTAAGCAGGTATGTTCTGCCTTATGTCATACCTAATCAAAACCAACTTAAATATAATGGAAATGATTTCATAAAAAATCACTCATCCTATACTGACAGTACAACACTAGTCCTATACTAACAGTACAACTTGATAGCAATCGATGTCTTTTTTTCATTACGCAAGCGATTTTTATAAATATATTCCGTACGCATTTGTTTTAAACTTTCTGCGTATCTAACATTTTAAATGCGCAATTGGTACGCAACAATTATTTTTCAATGCGTAATTCTATGCGTATTTTACCCGGATACGCAGCTTATCTGGGCCTCTGGACTGACTCATCGTAGTAGATTGGCTTTTGATATCAAGACGTTTATTTGAGGAAAGAGAAATGTAACTCCTGCTTAAAAGCAGCGTAAAAGGCGGAGGAAAGTTGGTGGCTGGATTTGATAGGAAGACTCATTTAATTTCTTCTTCCTGTGATCGTACCATGACCGAAATGGTCTGCCGAACACGCCTCCAGTATACGTTGGGCCTCAAGTACAACTTCGTTTAAAGGTCGAATAAACGATGAAATGACGGCGGGATAATTAACTAATTCTAAACAGAAAGCTTAAGATCTGGATTAGTACACAGCGTTTGTTGACAAAAAAAAACATTTTTAGAAACATACCACACAAAGGTTTCCGAATATCCGGCACAGTAGCCGAAAGTTACACCTGTTCTCACCTACCGTTATTTACGGTCACCCGTCCTAAAGGAGCGCTGTAAATGAGTAATATATTTCAAACGCCTTAGACATAAATCAAAATATTAATCTAGATCTCACGTTGATAACGCTTTATTACACCCACAAATCTCAACAAGCGAAACATGACTGGCGTAAACACAATTATCAATCAACCTGTCTTCATGCCATAACTTGTTCAAATTGGGTTTAAAATTTATTATTTTACATGCGTCTTTACATGTTGATGAGAAACGCAGATGCTGACATAAGTCAGATGGGAGCTTAACACAATAAACAAAACATCCGAGTATGTCACAGTATGTGGGTTGCTTCAACTATGTTCACTGCAGAGAGTAGTGGCAGAACAAACGATGAAAAGAGTTTACGAAAGGTTCTCAACGTGTTTTAACGTCGTGATATATAGTTGATATAATACAACGCTGCTTCTATTTCATTATTCGTCCTTGTTGAGAGTGGTAGGTTGTATGAACGACAGGTTCACTGAGATGTTAAATTTTTATTCGGGATCGAGAGAAAAAAGTAAACCGTCCACTGAAATGGCGTTGAACATCAAGGGAACGTCTTAACGTCACCTCTTATGACTTGTGTACGTTTCCATCAGAGCACTGGCGAAGGGTCACGACGTCCTCGTGTGTCATGTCTCCTTAACAATGATGTCAGTTGACAGTTTGATGCATGATCTGATCTCTATAAAGCCATTTATTTGACCTCAAAAACATCAGATCATGATCACCTTTTTCACTTACTCTAAGATTCACCTAAGATTGGGTGACCTGGTTATCAAAGCTTTCGGCACAAAACAACCAATACATCCTCATTGTGGGTAGACTGACTGACTGAGTTTGGTTTTACGCCACTTTTAGCAATATTCCAGCAACATCACGGCGGGGGACACCAGAAATGGGCTTCACACATTGTACCCATGTGGGGATTCGAACCCGGGTCTTCGGCGTGACGAGCCAACGCTTTAACCACTAGGCTACCCCACCGTCCCTTCATTGTGGGTAGAACTGTATGAAATCCGATAAAAGGATATTCAATGGTGATGCATTTTAACACGGGTATGACAGTTTTGTGTAGGTTTCAAAATTGGTGCGACTGTTTCAAGCCAAGTAACGTTGTTGTAACGCGACATAGGCTACAGCTGAAGTCGACGTAAAACTGTAAATGATGATGTCGTAACGCTTGTAAATTTTGATCAGATTCAATTTTCAAGTATCTTTTGGGTTTATAGTTTATGTGTCTTTGATTTCTATCTGGACATTTGATAATTAGGAATACAGTCCAGAATACAGAGGTTCAAATTTGTTCCTGCAGTTACGGAATTGGGTAGACATATGGTCTCGTCACACCGAAGAGCCAGGTTCGATTTAGCCAGGATGCAATGTGTGAAACCCATGACTTGCTCAGCTGTCAATGACATTGCTGCAATATTACTAAAACTATTCTCACTGACTTTGTTGATGCCTTGATCAACGATTTAGGCTCGAAGCCTCACTCAAAGGTAGAGACATGTAGAGACGTTATTCTGGGAATGTTCGGCAACTAGGAACTGAGGTTTATAACCAGAACTCGTCTTGAAACTTACACTAGTAACCTGTCTACCGACTTCCGTCCAAAGTGGATGCGCACGGCAACTGCTGAACCATTTTATGTGAAATAAGGGCCAACGTGATTACCAGTGACCTCATTTAAAACGGCCGACGGTTCCTGATTCAGACGCTGTATTCGTGAGCACTCGTGTTATTCCGGAACAAGCTGAAAAGCTTCGTGCCCTCCTTAGATGATTCTATACCGGCAGATTAACGTACTCGAAGGTTCCGTAAAGTTGAAAGTGGTATCGAATGACGGAGCGTGATGGTTTGTAAGAGTACAGATGGCGAGATAACGCCATGGGTAGATAACATTACGTACGTCTGTTGTACACGTCAATTAGTGGACGCTGTAGTCATCGTCATGTCGCCGCTTTGGCATTTCAGCGTTTTTACATGTTCGTAGATTATTCAAATAATCACGGTTGCTAAGCAACACTTATATATGCTGTGGCGACCTATTTAAATAAATAAGAATATAATAGAACTTGCTGTTATATTTTTCAGCAGATATTTATATATTTCTTATATTGAAGTTGGACATTTCTTCAATGGCTATATTAAGGTTTAGGACGTTATCAAATGACGAAAAGGAACAATTGGTACACTGTTGTGAATTATTATGACGATATGAATTCATTTTCAATAATCAACTTAAGAATTCGGTTAGTTTTACCACCAAGGTGTTCTGTGAGAAAAAGGTCATCATCATCATCATCATCATCATCATCATCATCATCATCATCATTTCATAACAATTACATTAGCCTGTGGAAATAACTTTACAACAATAATCGTGTTTTCTCCCTTGAAACTACCTTGTTTCGCAAACAAATGTATCACAGTGCCTTTGTAACGGTCGAATTTGTTTACATTATATTGTACACTTTCTGAGACATCATTTTATCTTGTTCATCTCGTGTTCATCTCCATTTGTATGGGTCAGTATACACCCTTGATGATCGCGACACCCTTGAGACTTGAAGTAGACAAAAACGTCAGCATTTACTAAACACATATGCAGGTCCAAACTTCTGGATCGTAAACAGCCTCGTTTGGAACCAATTCCCAGCATGCATGTTTACGTAATCTCAATTTCAGCTTGAAAGTGTATACCATCTCCCTGATAGTGATCTTGATTGTCATAAACAGAACCTTGAGCAGAAATATCAAGTTGTGGTTCTTATAATCGGATTAGCGATTTGGAAACAAGGAAAGAGAAAACCTTTATGCATGCTCCTCAGATGTCATTGTTTTGTTGATATTAGGACTGCATGCCATATGCTGGAAGTATATCTGATCAACAGAACTCGTGTGGAGATTGTGACGTGAGGTGATTTGGGATTTAATGTCGCGTTCAAGGTTACCGCACGTGTAGTGACGTGCATACACGCGCGTGTGTGTGTTTGTAAGAGAGTTTCTGTGTTCCTCTGTGTATTTGTGTGTCTCTCTCCGTCTGTGTGAGAGAGCTTCTGTGTGTGTCTGTGTGAGAGAGTTTCTCTCTGTGTCTGTGTGTATCTCTCTCTTTATCTCTGGGTGTGAGAGAGTTTCTGTGTGTGTCTGTGTGTCTGTGTGTGAGAGAGTTTCTGTGTGTGTGGCTGTGTGAGAGAGAGAGTTTCTCTGTGTGTTTCTCGTACTGTGTGAGAGTTTCTGTGTGTCTCTGTCTCTGTGTCTCATAACTCAGTATATTTTAAGATCAGCAACGCAGCGAAGAGAAATTATATTTGTGACAAAAATATAAAGAAATATAATGCGAGACGCACTAAAATGGTGATTGTTTGATCGGCATTCTAGGAGTTTGTGAGTAAATTATGAAGCATACGACTATATGGATAACAACTTCTTGTTTATGGCATACAGCGACGTTTCGGTGTAGCACTCAAATGTTATTACAAAAACTCACATTACATGGGTTTTTTTCTACAAAGTTGTTCTCTTTGAACATAAACTCAATCAGTCGACTTCAAGGTGAAACTAGCAGTCTGAAATAACAAAACTGATACAAAATGTGTTTTTTGGCAACAAGAAACCAACATTTTCCGTCACAAACATTGCTCTGATTCTCTGATGGGAGAAAATTGAGCCTTTTGAAAATGCACGCTCACGAAATGAGGTCTTACAACAGTTTAATCATATTTTGGAGGACAGTCTTGTTCCCAGAACCCTGAAATATAATCCATTCGTTCATTTCTCCCTTAAACATATATATGTACACATGGACTTCACGCGGGTATGGGGCGATGTGGTAGCCTAGTGGTTAAAGCGTTCGCTCGTCACGCCGAAGGCCCGGGTTTGATTCCCCACAAGGGTACAACGTCTGAAGCCCATTTCTGGTGTCCCCTGCCTTGATATTGCTGGAATATTGCTAAAAGCGTTGTAAAACCATACTCTCTTTGAACATAAACTCAATCAGTCGACTTCAAGGTGAAACTAGCAGACTGAAACAACAAAACTGATACAAAATGTCTTTTTTGGCAACAAGAAACCAACATTTTCCCTCACAAGCTTTGCTCTGATTCTCTGATGGGAGAAAATTGAGCTTGTTGAAAATACACGCTCACGAAATGAGGTCTTACAACAGTTTAATCATATTTTGGTAAAACCATACTCACCCACTCACTCACTCACGTGGGTTTGTATTTTATAAGCATCATACTGACATAATATCGGCAAGATAGACGAATACTGAAATCAAAAATAAGTAAGTGACATCATGGCAATATTTTTCTTGAATTATGAATGGTACTACCTGCGTTGTCATAACGATCAATAGTAATCGAATACAAAAAAGGTGTTTCGGCATAGGTGTTACCGGAAGCGTTGGATTGACATCTTTATACCAAATTCTCAGAAAGGCCGAGGTGGAGAAGAAGTATTTTTTGAGGTTTGTGTCGTTTTGGAAATATCCAGATAAATCCCTTGTAGTTCAAAACAAGGGTCTCAATAATATCTTAGAAAACCTTCGGATAATTAAACACTTCAGCCAGCTAAATTGTATGTGGGTGGACCCTTTTACTCTTTGTTCCATCTCCCAACCTATACCCAGCCCTGTGCTGGCTGTCGTTGTCTGCCTGGAGATGTCGTCTACTGCTTTTTCCGCAGATACTACAGTTTCGGGTTTTGTACATTTATCTTTAGACATGAGGAGTTACTCATCAACAAAAATCCCCTTAACCTTATATTTTTTCATATTTTGGAACGGATATGAAGTTATTTCTTTGGTGGTTTTGATTTATTATAGTGATACTGCTTTATGCCAATTTTCTTCATGTATGTAATGTTATATGGTCTAAAGACATGCTCATAAATTACGTTTGGACCTGGTTTGGATGTAGAGTAATGAAGGACATATTCGTAGACTGTACCAATTCCTATTTGAAATTATTGGCAATGAATCATACAAGCAGAATAGCCCAATTGTCATTTTGACATGATCACATACGGACCGTTGAAACCTGATAATTGAGGTGACGAGGCTTCAATCAAACCTTTGTGGAGTCTGTAGGGAGCGAAGGCCGTCTAGGACAAGCCCAGAAGTCATTCTGTCAAGGCTGTTCTGTCATGCATGTGTTCCAGACAGTCGGGAACATCTCAAGAGAATCCTTCATTTCCCGCGTTCATTAAAGTCAGCAACCGACTTGGCTTCAGTAAGGGTCCAATGCTCCCAAATATAAATTTATTAACATCCCGTTTTCAGCCTCTCCGTCTTTCCAACTCGACTGATAAAAATAATATGAAAAAGTGTCAAACTTTTTAAAACGGAAACGGAAGTTACTACAAATCCCCACCTGCTCAGCCAATCAGCGGTCGTAAATCAATGTCAGCCATTACAAGATGGCGACGCGAGAAGGTCCACCACGGGATGACGGCAGTAAGTGCATCGATTCCCAATCATGGAAAATGTCATAGTGGTTTGGACGTACTGTAAAGTTGTGGACCATTCTGAGCGGAGTTGGGATATTCCTGGCGATGCTCTCGATATGCATGGGCCATTAGTTTCACGCAGAGAACACATGTGTTCCTATTACATGTCAATCTCAAGTGCACAGGATCTAACAATTCAGACCGATGGCTCGGTCTAGCCGGTATGTGACCAACATAAACGCGCCGTATGAGAATTAAGTAGCTGGAACAGTCCGAGTTGGGTTCTGCGAATGTTGTGTTCACACCATCAGACACAATTCTGAATAATGGTTAACTTCATAACATCAAAGGGATGAGGATGTTTCCTGAAGGGAACAATTATGAATTAGATGATGTAAACTATTGCATAATTGTATCTGAAATACGATGTATAGTTTTATTTGATTCTGATGACGGGTCCTCCTTCCTTGGATGCCTTCATCGATATCTTGGGATCATTTGACTACTAGACTGAGGGATCCACTTACAGAGATGCTTGGATCAGGTCAATTTACTGACGTAGCAAGTTTAACAAGGTTTCAGACCCGTTTGTCATGTCTCGTGTCGGAGACTATCGTTTACTATAAACTGGTTACACTCAGAAAATGACAGATAATAAATTTGCTTCTTTGGTAATAGTCTGGTGCGTGAGAGTTGGTGCGGGAGGCGTTGGGGGTGTTCATCTCCCTTCGTGTTATATAGTTCACAAGGCGCAATGGTGTTTCTCACTATCACCTTTAAAGGGAGTTTCCACACACCCAAACTCACTGTCTCGTACTCGACTAGCCCGATTTATTATCCCCGCAACGCGTTTTGCTGGGGGTATTAAAATGGACTCCGGAGCAGAACTCTACAACCGTTCAATATTTCTTCACCAAATTTTGGCACATGGATTGATCTGGTGGTGTACTGGTGCCTTTTGGTAGTTTTGGAATTCTGAATAAAATATTTTTGGCGTTTCCATGGCAACAAGTTCGACTTAGACTGAAATTGGTGGTAGTGCTCTTTTCCGGAGCAGAACTCTTAAACCTTTCATTATTTCTTCACCAAACTTGGCACATACATAGATCTGGTGGTGTACTGGTGCCTTTTGGTAGTTTTGGAATTCTGAATAAAATATTTTTTGGCATTTCCATGGCAACAAATTTGACTTAGACTGAAATAGGTGGTAGTGCTCCTTTCTGGAGCCGAACTTTAAAAACCTTTCAGTACTCTCCTTCCACTTTTCTATATACACACCTAAATATTTGACATAATCATAACTCGTAGACATAATCATGAGTATTTTGCCATTGCGGGCGATATTGATGACTTTGTCTTCTTGTTCATCATGCAGATTTGTTACGAAATGGACAGCACTTCTGTTCATAAAACCACAGCTGTGACCAACGCAAAGTAACGTTGTTCCTGAAGCAGCTGTTTAATCGAGTGTGTTTGTTGTTTAACGTCGCACTCAACAACTTCCAACAATATTAAGGCGGCCTGTAAATAATCGAGGTCGGACCAGACAATCCAGTGATTGACCTCATGAGCAGTGATCAACGCGATTTGGACACGACATGTATCGACCAAGTCAGTGAGCCTGACCACCCGATCCCGTCGCCTCTTTCAACAAGCAAAAGTTGCTGACCTTAGTTCAGGGAATCATATGCAGGTCAGAAGTTCAAGGCCACATGGTAGCCCAGTAGTAAAAGCGCTAGCCCGTCACGCCGAAGATTCGTGCTGACCGTTCTCTCTCCAAAATATGGCTGAAACATCGCTAACATCGTTGTAGAACCTCATTTTAGAATGAATGGAAGTGTTGGCTGAAAACCGATTGGTGAATAAACGTTAAGGATTGGAACCCGGAAATCTTCATCTTGGTTGATAGTCATTATTAGATTGGGTTACTTTGGGGAGAGAGGAGGAGGGTTTATTACATCATGCTTGTCCAGTGTGACGTTACTGCTCATGACGGTGCCAGTTCACATAGAAGGTGAACGCTACTGATAAATAACTGATATTTGTTAGTATGATAAACATCAATAACACCATCTGTGTAATTATAATTCAGGCATCAAATACTCAATAAAACCCGCAAATCTGAATGGTTGGCATTAAGGGCAATACAGCAGCTGAGTCCCATCTGTGGACCTATTTCCACATGGGCAGTACATAGATATCCATAGCCATATATTTGCAGGAATCCTGGAATTTATTCACAGACAGTTTTACACATTTACAGGATTATATCAATTACTTCCCCATATAAATAATTACTCCTGTTATTGTTTTACGTATCTTTGATGAATGATAGCCATTAGTGTCTTGTCAATGTTTTATGAAATATTGGAAGCGCCATGACTCATCCTGCTGGTTTATATAGAGGATTATTAATGCCTTGATATTGAGAGTTTAATGGCTACTAAATTAACAGTGATGACAATTTCATATGGTCACCGTCACAAATCGATATGTTGTGTCTAGATTATATCCACACTCGTCAAACGTAATCATCCTTTTGCTGTTGGGCTTTGTCTCATGTTGCCAATACCAACCATTTGGTAGCAGCAGCTAACAATTTAGTGAGTGAGTCAGTCAGTCAGTCAGTCAGTGTGTTGTTTATTGTTTAATGGCACATAACGTACAACCGAAGACTTGTAAAACTGAGGAGAGTCGTATTTCTGATCGAATCTTTTTTTACAAGATTGATTCACTAGCCTCCAAAATGTCCTAAAGATGTTTTGGGTTTGTTTGCCAATTTGGTAAGGAATATCCAGCCAGTATTAATGTGCCTATGCCATTTTTCTCAATCAGATTCGCTGTACCAATGAATTTGTCAGGAAGCAATTCAGAATTTCAAAAGAATTTGATTACAACGTGAGTTGACAAAGTATATGTGGTGTTCGTGCTTGTCCCTACGTTTTACTGTGCTAGCCCACCGAGATACCATGCCGCAACTATGTAAAGATAACCCACCCACCCTCATCACTGGATTGTCTGGTCCAGACTCGATTATTCACAGCGTAAAACTAAACTCACTCACTCACTCCGAGCTGTCCAGTCCTTGTTTTATTCCCTTAATGCCAACGTCAGGCAAGATAACATCAAGTACCATCTTTAAATGGGGGTTTTATATGACGTAGACGGGGATTGAACACAGAAAAATGAACCACCTGCATGAACTGTCCACCTCCGTGGCACACACTGAACAAGTCTTGCAACTCGATTACACAATGCATACCTCCGTCTGTTCAACTCCTTGCTATTGAAGGCGCAACTCTTTTGTATTTCACACCTCGCCTGACAATTGTGAGATCAGCTTTAAAGGCGGGAGCAGGGCCTCAGTCAGGGTAGTACAATATTTAATCTTGGAGGGGAAACACTGAATCTCTCTAACTCACTGGGCCATTTCCGGACTCAGTAAACGTTCTGGGTAATTAATTGGAAAGCCAAATATCGTCTGCTGCTAAGCTGCATAGGGCTTCCTATCTTCCATTGTTTAGCGCCGTTCAATAATATTTGCCCAGGAATTATCCGGAACTTCGAGACGGGATGCTCCGAATTATTTGTTGCGAGTTCCACGAGAGACTTATGGGCATTTTTCTTAGCGTCATTCGCCGGAGTTGTGCTTCTTGGGATTCATGGCGCTGCCATGGAGTCGGGAGAGTGTGTACGGAGCTGGCGCGATCTCAGATATTCTTATCTGTAGATAATCCACAAGCACTACCAGGAAACAATTGCCTTGTCTGGGAGAACTCTGATGAACGAACTACATAGTGAGAAATGTAACTCCACGTTATTTCCCAATGCTGTATTTTCCTGGGGTGGCCACGAGACTTTATCCATGTTCAGTTGGTATTACACACGGGAAACACTGTTCACAACGTCGGAACGAGAACATTAACTGACACCACGCTGACAATTTTAAGTAGATATCGGAATTTTTTGTTGTAAGAAACTACGGCAAAGCTAAGTCTACACGTCTGTCTCTAGGGGGGAAGTATTTGGCATTTGTTAGATTGCGTTCGAGTATCTGTAAGAGTATACTCACACCCATAATAAACGCAACTCCTTTCATTTTCTTTACAGTTCCTGTACATTGCGTACTGCATAGTTGTGTATAGTGAAACCTCGCTTGTCCGGATACCCCATGTTCTGGACGAATACCTTAAGAAACTTCTTCAGATGTACAGGACATTGCTTGTCCGTGCGGGTAAAAGATCGCGTTCGGTTCCATGGGTACAATGTGTTGAGCCCATTTCAGGCGCCCGCGCCATGATACTGCTGGAATATTGTAACATCGGCTTAAAACCGCACTCACTCACTCACCCACTCACTATATCGTCCTCTGTGTGACGTCATCGTCCTACCTAACGTGTTTAAAAGGACATTGTGGCCAGAGACAGTGACTGTACTCAAGATGAACATGATTAAAGTCATCCTGAAGTAAGTGAGTCGATATGGTTTTAGCAATATTCCAGCAATATCACGGCGGAGGACACCAGAAATGGGTTCACACACTGTACCCATGTGGGGAATTGAACTCGGGCCTTCAGGGTGACCAGCGAACGAGTATATGTATACCTGTACTAAATGTTCACTATATAATTTCAGTCTGATGCGATTCCAAAGTACAACCGATTCCATTGGTTCGGGCTGCTTCTGTTTCTAGGTTTGTCAGCACCATTCCAGTTTTGGCGGGAAACATCTGAGTTCACTTTACCTGTGAAGATCCGGGGTAGAATAGGTCTTCAGCAACCCATGCTTGCCACAAAAGGCGACTATGCTTGTCGTAAGAGGCAACTAACGGGATCGGGTGGTCAGGCACATGTCATCGGTTCCCAATTGTGCAGATCGATGCTCATGCTGTTGATCACTGGATTGTCTGGTCCAGACTCGATTATTTACAGACCGTCGCCATATAGCTGGAATATTGCTGGTTGCGGCGTACAACTAGACTCACTCACTCTGAGTTCACTTCCGCCTCTGTTCCCACAAATTGTCTGTCCCTGATACTATTCCGATCAAAAACCACCTCACTCACCTAAAGTGCAACCAACACTATACTTAGCCTGGCATTTTTACATCTCACTTTACTGTTAACATGAACAAAACAGTGACAATCTGTGCTATGAAAATAGAATTGGAACAACGTCAACTTTCATGTTCATATTTCTTTATAAATGTCTACTATCGACGTATTACAGTATGTACAAACATCAGACTTCGGGATTAATGTGTAGAAGTCACAATGATAAAGCTCTAAATGCTCCGTTCATAGGAACAGCATTGTTAATAATAATTATTAACCACAATGTTTCCAAATATCCATCATCGTTACCTTCAGAGATGAAATAAATATATGTGAGACTGCATATCTTCAAGCCAGGGGGAGTGCCTGCCAAGCTCACCTTCTGACAAACCAACTTCAGAACATCAAATATACACAAAACCTGTGTGCGTGACTTCTTGGCAGACGTTTAGGACTGAAAGCCATAAATATTCATGAACATATTGTGTGAGGCGGCGATTCCTCTCAACTTAGTTCAGCTGCAGATGTATCTTGCATAACTACGTCAACAGCAAGAAAGAATCTTATTGCAGCGTAACCTGACAACAATTGACTGCAATGCTGACGTCCTCCAGGACCTTCTCCTCAGGCTAGCCGCAAACACACTCCTTGGACCAGCCAGTCCTAAAGATCAAACACTACCAGGATTACGAGCTTAAGCTTTCAAGAGGCACCAGTCACGCACGCGTTGGAACACAGCCACGCTTACCGTGTTTTCTACAGATCCCGATGGTGAAGTCATTTGAGGTTATAGTCAAAGTGTTACGCGGTTAGAAGGGAAGTGTCATCATATGTTCAGAAGCAGACGACTTTTGATGGGGCGCGTGCACCACGTGGCAAACGCTCTTGCGGAAGACTGTGCTTCTCAGAGGGTTAGTGGTGATTGAGTACCAGGTCCGCTTTGTGTACACTTTTCGGTATCAGTGTAGCTTACTGGTTTTGATGGATTCATAGAAAAATCAATGGCGGTGGCAGGCAAGATGGATGAGGGAACGAGAGAGAACAGGCGTCGGCAGAAGTCACTCGAAGCTGACAGAGCTAGTCTCGAGAGGCGTTGGTTCCTAGACATCCAGATAGCTGTCACATAAAAGCCAGGGAAGTGTCACCTTGCCAAGATTGACCTGTCAGCGGAAATATCCGCCACCTTGCCTCCACAATGCAGTTCCCGACTCCGTTGATGTATGTTGCGGTTGCTGCTGCAGCTTTCGCAATCAGCAGATCGATGCTGGGCGTATCAATAACACATCAAACCAGCATCAATTGATGCACCATTAACAGCGTTTGAACAAGGCTCCTGCGCAGTTTGCTGTTTCGCCATCGACGAATTTCGAGGAGTTTTTTTATCAATTATGTCATTCTCAACAAATCGGACGAGTTTGTCCAATTGATTCCGCATATTCTGTAGCCGCTATTAACGATAAGGGCTTTATCTTGTACTACTGATAGCTGGCATAGTGGGAGAGCTGACATGCGCACAACGTCATGCCTCCGGATATGATTTCTCGCCATCTGCAGTTTTCCCGCGCTCCGAGTGGTACCAAACTCTCAAACTGTCGTCTGCTGACACGAGGGTTTGTAACCGAGAGGTTTTATATTAACTTATAGCATCTCGTATGTGACACTCGATGTGATGGAGATATCACCACTTGCTGTAAATGTTAGATCTCGCGGCAACGTGAACATGCGAGACTGGGACCATTATGATTGAACACTGAATTGGGCACGTAAAGTACGTGGCCTTTCAATGCTTGAATATAGATTATATTGAACTTTTCCCGAGTTCGGTGATATCGTAACAATGATAATCACTGTCTGGTGAAGGAAATACCCCATCGCTATTATCGTTAAACCTTACAATGTATCTGATAACTGTCTAATGTAGTTAATTATCATCCGTGTGATATTTGCCAAGTGTCTGTTGAATCATCAATAACGAAAATTAACAGTATCCATTTCTTTCAAGTACTAATGAAAGTGTATCTAGTGACCATTAAGTGCGGACAAGTGCAATTGGTTAAGGATGCACATTTTCTTCATACATTTGAAACAAACAAAATGAATAGAAATAATTGGGGGAGACTTTGATTTAGTTGACATTTTAATGTGATTAGTGATCAGTAAGCCTTAAGAAGGACGTACAGTGTTTCATGCTGTGTAACAACTTCGAAACAAAAATAGTGAGATGAGAATATAAAGAAATTATTCTTTTGTACATAATTTTCTGATTTAAGCTCAATTACCTACTTTAATTTGAGATGCGAGCAATTACAAAACAAAGTGTGACGATGATGTCTTCAAAAACGTAAATTCTCCTCTTCTGATTTCTGATAACAAAAGATGTTTGAACATCCAGCTTGTGTGCGTATGTGTGCGCCTGCATGTGTGCTTGAACTTGTCTTTCATATAGGCATATTCTATTCACAAGGAACCCGTGAAGATCCGGGTTAGAATTGGTCTTCAGCAACAACTGCTTGTCGTAAGAGGCGACTAACGGGATCGGCTCTCCGACTCGCTGACTTGGTTGACACATATCATTGAATCCCATTTGCGTAGATCAATGACAATGCTGTTGATCACTTGATTGTCTGGTCCAGACTCGATTATTAAAGACCGCCGCCATATAGCTGGAATATTGCTGAGTGCGGCTTTAAACAGCCATCTAGCGATCACTTAGTATTCACAAGGAAAAGGATTGAGTACAGGTTTTCTCAACTCAGGTTGCCCTCTTCCTTGATCCTGTCTGTGACCTTGACATCATAAGATGGGCGTCCAGAGTCATCCAGAGTGATGAATGTTGTTTTCGAGCAGTCGCCTCACACTGTATTACGACAATCCGTTAAACGTCCATCCTGAATCAGATAAACAGGTGATTGGTGGCATGAGCGCAAATCCACACCATTACCCAGATCTCAAACCGTTATCCCGCCGTCATTTCATCGTTTAATCGACCTTTAAACGAAGTAGTGCGTGAGGCCCAAATTATACCGGAATCCATATGGAGTCGTGTTCGGCAGACCATTCGGTCATGGTACGATCACATGAAGAAGAAATTAAATTAGTCTTTCTATCAAATCCAGCCACCAACTTTCTTCCGCCTTTTACGCTACTTTTAAGCAGGAGTTACATTTCTCTTTACTCAAATAAACGTCTTGATATCAAAAGCCAATCTACTACGATGAGGGTACTGGAGCGTTTCCTTTGATGCCAAGGGAGATAATTTCATGAAAGCGCTCTTCAGAGCATGAAGATCGTAAAGTATCCTTCCGGCTCCGATTTCGACAGAGAAGATTTGAAAATGTCAGGAATTGCGGAAACTTCGGCATTTAAGGAGAGTAGATTGAGAAGTCTTACTTAGAACTTGCAGTATCCTCGACTGGGGCTCAATGTCTTCAAGTGCCAAGCAGTAATGGATATTGCTGACGAGTTGGCTAGATTTGGCCCTTGCATTGAAAGTGGTATATCTATGTCGTCATCTTTGCCTCACTGATTTGTTGACTCTTTGAAGCATGGCTAGCGAGTGACACTTACAGAAATTCATTATCGCACGTGTCGATCAAACAGCTGGAAAATTACACGTGCTTAATGTGCCTTTTCATTCGCACATATCAGAGTTACACCCCTTTGGCATGCCAGGATCCTGGGTATTTTAAAAACATAATGTTGTCGTTTATTTCACCAAAAACATTTCCGACATGGCATTGCATCTCTTTGACTTTTCTTTCACATCACTCATAACATTTGGCACGTATGTTAATGCCAATGTTGACCTCTTATTACTTTTAAATAGATACCTATCAGCATATCTCCTCGTCAAGCGTATGCCACATGTGCTCATTTAGCTCAATCAACTCACAAAATGTTGATTGTTGATCATAACAACTCCAAGAATTTCTTTCACAAAAAATGTTTCACAAATGAGTTATATTTTTCCGGAAGATTGAAATACACGGATTCCAGACGGAAACCGTTGTTGCAGTAATTTGCAATAAATATTCACAATTTCCATCTTCAAAAGATGGCCCGGAGAGGGGTTTCCACAAAAACAAGCATGCGTGCTGATATGTAATAGATTCAGTAAACAAGATTGTTTCAGCTTGGTAGATTTATTACTTTACCAATGTCAGTGGAGTGTTTTAACCCTGCGATCTGTTAACACAACAGGATGGCATGTTAATATACTGGCTGACGAAAACACACGGAAGTCTGTTTGGAGCTCAGGGCAAAACCTTCCCCATCCATCAATACGACTTTTTTAGACTTCAACTGCCGGCTTCTTTCTTCACTGATAAACCGACAGACATACGAAATCTTTTTTTACATTTTAATGACTTGAATAGCTTCTTCCTTTGGTTTCATTGTAATCTAAGTTCCCCGGAAGTATGATCGGTGTGTAATAAATTAAGCCATGGCTTTTTTTGGCGGAACATTCGACAAAGATTGATATTCTCCAGCGTCCGAAATCTGGAAATGATGTATTTTAGGTGTGCTGGGTATATTCCGTTATATTTTAGCTGAATAACAGAAGGTTTGGTTTTATGGCCAGTTTCATCAGTGCTTCAGTTATACCATTAGCTTTGTGATACAGGTTAACGTTTACCTATGGTGGAACCTACGGCACGGGTCTGGTGACAATACATGTGAGTACGTTACCCTCAAGTCCATCCCGATCCTTCGACAAATTTGAAAAATAAATAGCTCTTCTTATTCATAGGTAAAAGGCTGTGTCCGTAGTCTGAAAGCAGAAGGTCGGGGTTTGATCCCCTAGCCGCGTCATGTCGAAAGATGATGGTACCTCTTGTTACCCTGCCTGGCGCTCGGCATTACGGGGATACAACAAGGACCGGGTGGCACGGTATATTCCACAGCTTGAATGATGAGTGATCAATATTGTTCAGTGTGTTACCTTAAACATGTACATTATGATACGCCATAGACTGGAACATTTGTTTGTTTGTTTGTTTGTTTGTTGTGATGTGTGCACTCAGCAATATTCCAGCTATATAGCGCGACGGTCTGTAAATAATCGAGTCTGAACCAGACAATCAAGTGATCAACATCATGAGCATCGTAATACGCAATTGGGATACGATGACATGTGTCAACCAAGTCAGCTAGCCTGACCACCCGATGCCGTTAGTCGTCTAATATGCATGGTTTACTGAAGACCAGTACTAACCCGGATATTCATGGGTCACGGGGAATTTGAAATAAGGAGTAAGAAAATTAATGTACTCCGTGGAAAGGAATATACACCCACTTACTTCCCCTTGAAATATACCGAAATTATCGTTTCTGGTACCGCTTTGGGCGTTTGAGACTTAGAAATGGTCAACGTTGGCCAAACACCACTGCAGAGAAACCCCGGTAGCGCTACCACCACTCCTTAAGCAATTAGAAATATGATTGTTTGTGTTTTTGCACATTAACACTTGACTTCTTCTTTTTTAGGAAAATAGAATATGTATTTTGCAACCTTTCAGACTGCTCGGTCTCCTCTTGTGACAGCGCCCTCTGTTGAATAGTGTAACTCAGTCCCCTCGCTTCCACACTGTCTACGAGATTTACAAACGAGAGTTGAACATCAGAGCTTCCCGGGTTTCTTGACAGACGTTGCTATCAGTTAGTGTCCACCGGCATTTTTTATTCTGCCAAGTCGAAAATCTAGTCGCATCTGAACATCCTTTGGGTATATCCTTCTTCTAAACCGAGCGAAAACGCCAACAAAGAAACACTAGGGATGACGTCACGTCATTGTGGTCGAGAACGATTACATTTCAAATAAACTTTCTGGAGCGTAAGTAAAGAGCTACGGAAAGCAGAAACTATAACAAATGGTTTGTGGACTCGTTCGACGTTGTCCGGTGTGAGTGATTGGAATTCAGTGAAATGTACTCGCCACAATGTTTGTCTTTAATTCCAAGTCTGTGTCCGTGGGGATCTCCAGTGCTTTTAGTCAAGATGATTTGGCCGAGACTGGCGACGAGTAGGTGCTAGTGGAAATACACACTTGCACCTTTGTAATCCGGATTGCACTGTCCCAGGGAAGTTGTTCGAATTTACAAATGTCCTCATTAACAAATTATGGGCGAATATTGGTTAATTTCCATCTTCTGTAGATTTTCTTCGTAATATTTCTTGTAAATATTCTGTAAATAGTCCTGTCTTGACCACACAATCCAGTGATTGACATCATGAGCACATATCTACAAATCTGAGATACGATTGTATGCATCAACCAGGTCACCGAACCTGACCAGCCGACCACATCTCAGTCTTTAGCCATTAGTCGCATCTTACGACAAACAGAGTTTGCTGAAGACCAGTTCTGACAAGCATCTTGCGAGGTACTGTTGCGTACACTTTCTAAATAAAAAACAACAACATCCACAACGTGTATTCGTCAATCCTGTCGATTGTGGGGAAACTACTAACCTGATTTAATTCGCTAATTAAATCAATAAGTTCAATCTAAAATAGGCTACCACAGCGCAAATTCACTGTACTTTAGCAGAACCTGGAATTCACGGAGGGTCAGAACGATTATATAACTTTCCTACAGTACTCTCGTTTTTCGAGGTTTCCTGAATATCGAGGGTTCATTGTATATGAGTTTCAATACATTAAGCATAAATCTGAAAAGACGACGGATTGTGATGAAATTAACATAAAGTATAACATTGGAAACCGTACTGAGAAATCTGTGAAAAGCAGACACGGGCTTAACCGGATTACTGTCAATACAGCATCGCATTTATTGTCCCAGATTTACAGCAATAGATAACATTCTTTCAGCCTCATCTCATGCTCACTCTGGATCAGTGAGTGAGTGTAGTTTTACGCCGCCTTTAGCAATATTCCAGCACTATCATGGCGGGGGGACACCAGAAATGGGCTTCACACATTGTACCCGTTTAGGGAATCGAACCCGGGTGTTCAAGCCAACGTTTTAACCACTAGGCTACCCCGCCGCCCCTACTCTGGATCAGACTTTTGTTTAATACAACTGGCCATAATGCAGTAAACGGCTACCGAGACCTAAGGAAACAAGGGATAAATACATACAGGAATTCAACAGGCGGCATTATTGTTGACTTCATATCAATAGAAGTCTATGACGTCATTCAAAAGTGCGCAAAGAGGCAGGGCAATCTGATAACTGAGATACGATGTAACATATTGCATCGTGTCGGCAACCATAGAAGGTAAACGTATTTATTGATTATTTCTTTAAAAACGTCCTGGTACGGTAAACAAAGGGACACAATGCGTGTCAATACTGCTCCTGTGTGGAGTATCACAGCATGTGTATGCTACATTAGTTGATCGCTGGAGTTGACCCAGTGTATATGTTCAGGGAGTCTATGCCTTGGCCAGATGCTGCTTAACATTGACTCAGGGACGATGGGTTTACCTAGTGTTTAAAGCGTTCGCTCGTTATGCCTAAAGACCCTGGTTCGGTTCACTCACTCACTCACTCACCCACTCACTCAAACCCACTCCTTAGTTCGTTATGTCTCATCCGGTTGTACATAGTGGTCTAGTCCACTTTAGATCTCGTCCGCATTTAGTGGTCTACATCCTGTCAAATCTGTTCATTTGCTTGTTTTAAACATATTTTATTCATTTAAAAAAAGGATTGGGCACAAGTTATCCAACTTAGAAAAGCCCTCTCCAGATAATTACACAATTCATCTTACAACAAAGTACACAAGTGACAGACATAGGCTAGGATATGTACAACAGAAGTTAACTGAGAAAGCGTTTTGTTTGAGAGATATAGATATGTCATATTTGAAAACATTCTGGTTTTCAGTGATTGAGAGACCTCATTTGCCCTTATACCATCTCCCATGTCCCAGTTTATATCAGCATATGGTTCTCAGGACCTACTCCTTTACCAGTGACGGCTCAGCTCCAATTTATAGCACACCACTGCCAGTCTGACCTTGACCTTAGCCATCGTCTTGAATTCGATCAACGTTAAACGTATTAGTGTGACCTTTACCTTCACGACGGTCGTTGCCGGAGGGAAAAACATGGTCGCGTGGTTCGCGGAACACCCGGTGTCTTATCTGCGCTTACATTGATTGTGCCATTTACTCATGTATTTTGACGATTTTCACTTTTTGTGAGAGAGATATAGATGTGAATACCCCGAAGACACGGACGTTCCCAAATTAGTCTGTGTCTCCTTGACCTAATACGCACAATGTCGACTCATTGAACTGCAGAAAGTATCTGCGTAATGATCTTATGGTTGGTCTGAGCGTACGGCGTTTCTGGTTGGCAGCCATATCGCAGTACACCCTGGGGATAGGTGTACCACAACTTCTTGCCTGTTTGTCACTCGGCAATGTTCCAGCTATATGATTGGGATCTGACCCGATAATCCAGTGATTGACATCATGAGTATCGATCGACGCCAATAGGATTCGATGATCAGGTCAGCGAGCCTGACAATCTGGTCCCCTTGTGGCAACCTTGGATTGCTGAAGACGAATTCTAACCGATAGCTCATGATTAGGACATGGTTTATCACCCAAATATACGTATATGCTTATCGAACCCTGAAGTCATTATTTGGTCCATCTGTAGTGAGTGTCTGGTCAGAGAGTGGCCAGTCTCTATCTAGTCAATGAATGGCCAGTCTCTATCTAGTCAATGAGTGGCCAGTCTCTATCTAGTCAATGAATGGCCAGTCTCTATCTAGTCAATGAGTGGCCAGTCTCTATCTAGTCAATGAATGGCCAGTCTCTATCTAGTCAAGGAGAGGTCAGTCACTATCTAGTCAAGAAGTGGCCAGTCACTCTGTGGTCAATGATTTGCCAGTCACTATCTAGTCAAGTAGTGGCCAGTCTCTATCGGGTCAAGGAGAGGTCAATCACAATCTAGTCAATGAATGGCCGAGGCAAGTACCAACACCACATCGCCCTGCACATATCCATGTCAAGCTCTTTCACCAAATCCCATCTTCTCCAATTCAGCCCTTTCAGCATCTTAAGCAACCATTTCAAGACTGCATCAACCCTTGTCAATCACAAGGTGGAATTACTTCATTACCAAAAGCACCGGTTCCAGAAATCTCTGGCATCGTGTCACTGCACCGTCGTCTTTGTTTCCTGCAAAGTCTCCAATTACTGTGGAACTAAAAGCCCGATGTAGATCGCTCAATACCAACCCAGGTCCAAGTCCGCATCTTCGTCCTACGTCGCCCACTTAACATCCCAGTTTAAGTTAGTTGGTCTGTCTCAAGGGGGACCCGTACTCTCCAAACTCATCCCAATCTAAGAGATGATTTGAATATTGCGTGATGTGTCTCCCTGCATGCAAACTAAATTGACGGCTGCGGCGGAGTCCGACCAACGGTGTTTTTTCTCACAGCTTCTAAGATTAATTAGATCAACGGATTCCGATAAAACAAACTTGGCGGGGCGAGGACGCGGTGTTTGCGTTGTTTAAAACGTAGGGAAATTGTATTCTTATCTCCGAAACAATAGCTTGGAGGCATTTTGATGAGAATGCGAAATGCCCCTTACAGCATTCCATACAAAGGCGTCAGTTTTATTCGCTGAAGATGCCTGTTTGTATAAGCATCTAAACGCTATTTATATGGAAATCGCCCATATATATGTAGCGTTGGCATGAATGAGTCAATGATTGGTAAACGAGGTTTTTTTTGTTGATGCAATGCGGCGTTTCATTAAGGTTTAAGGGACAGAGGAATAGCCTAGTGGTTAAATGTTCGCTCGTCACGCTGAAAACCCAGGTTTCATTTCCCAAATGGGTCCAATGTGTGAAGCCTATCCTTCCACGTGATACTACGTAAAACTATATTCACTAACTCACTCACTCACTCATTACCATATGTTTCTGCTGAGTAAAAACATACTCACTAACAATTAAGGGTTGAGATCCCTAACAGGACTGTAAATATACAGGCAGTATTTGACTTTGCTTAAAATAAAGACGTACGGTGAGTGAGTGAGTGAGTGAGTATGGTTTTACGCCGATTTTAGCAATATTCCAGCAATATCACGGCGGGAATTTGTGAAATCTCGTTAATCCGGATAGAGAAATTGCCCGGATTAACTAATCTTGCTGCGGATGATGAGTAGGTTTATTACCGTCGACCTTCTAAAGCGTGTCAAAACAAAACGGGGTCGACGTTTCGGTAAGACCCCGATGAGTGTATACACTCGAGCGTTCACATAAGTATGGATGCGGGTAAGACTTGTTTCATCATCTCCCGATGGAGGAGACTAACGGGTTCAGATGGTGAAGAACACTGATAGTTAATGCATATTATAGATCAATGCTCATAAAGTCAATCACTGGATCATCTGATACAGATCCGATTACATACAGACCCCGTATCATAAAGCTATCGGAGCGACTGTCGTACCTCCTATACTGTAACATAGACTTACTACAGTCGTAGCGTTACGATAGCTTTGTGAAACGGGGCCCAGAATAGTGTTGATGCCGTTAAACAAAGACATCAATTACAGAAGTAATCGTCGGTTTAACGAGGGTCCGGACAAACGAGGTTTCACTGCGTTCGACTTTACAACGAATAACACGCACACCAGTTCTCATCTATCAGAAAATGAAACCTCTTTCACAATCACCCCTCAATGAGTATCAAGATTACAATACGTATTTTCAGCTTAATTATACCGAAGGTTAAGATATTAGATGTGCCATTTGCATTGATCGGTCAGATATTTCAAAAAATATCTTTAATTACTTCGAGTTTAGTGTTACGGTTGCCTCCAAGTCAGCCCCTGCCAAGGAGTAGCAATGGAAGGCGGGATTTTAATTGGTTTCTTTCACGGGTTCCATCAAACCGAGCTAAGCTTATTTTGGAATATTCAATTATATTTTCTCATTTTCTAACCATTTCCATGGAATGAATTTATTTTTATTTTCACGATTTTCGATTTTTCATTTATCTTTCTGTTAGAGTGAATTGTGTGATCTCGTTTATTATAGGGAACACTCGAATCCATAATGCAGATCAAGAAATAACATGACATGTTGCCGCAGTGCAAATTAACGAGCGACATGGCAAATGAACGTGAAAAATCAAGTTTTCCGTTTCAATTCCACATCTTTTCGTGACAAGATATTAATATCCATGAATAAACATGATCATTCCAACAAGACATTTGTGTAAAGCCATCAGAAGAAATGTGTGCTTTTCAAACTTCGTTATAGCGCCATCCCTCTGTAACGCCATAACATATTGCTATAATTTTCGTAATGAAAGCCGACCCACTATAACGCCATTACAAATTCCTTACGAGAATTCAAGCATTTTGGTATGGTGTTATAGTGGGATGGTTGTATTACGAATCGTGTTTCCCCACAAAAACATAAACTAAATCATTTTCCGCGCAAAGATCGTCTTAAGTTTTACACACGTTAATGATGATTGAAGAAATATTTTATCATATCTGATATTTTTGTGTTTGTTTGTTTGTTTGTTTGTTGTTGGTTGTTTAACGACGCACTCGGCAATATTCCAGTTATATGGCTTTGGATCGAGAGCAAAACAAACCTGTGAGCGATATCATGAGCATGTATTTGAAGTCAGGGTATGCCGACATGCATTCAAGAAAGTCACCAAGCCCACCCGACGATCATTCAGTAAGCAGTTTGATCGTGGAAATTAAAAACTACGATATTATTTAAAAGGAAGGTCAGATTTAATCAAAGTTAAAACGTTTGGAATTAAATCACCAAATTACGATTTCAACTCAAAATTTAAAAATTTAAAAAAATATAATTCAATAATATTTTGACTTGGAACTAACACGCCATCAAAAAAAATAACACAGTTGATATTTTTCGACGCTTTTCTGTCACCTTTCAAACTAAATTCCATCGTGACGGACGCGGCTCCATCTTCTATTCAAGGGCTGTTAAACAAATTTCCAGAATGTTGGACTTTTTTGTCCCCACTGAATGATTTCTGTCCCAAACTGTTTGCGTGACTTCTTACCAGCACAGAGACTGCATATCAAACTCTTGGAAAAATCTATTATCGTGAAGTTAAATTGAACTCGGATTATTGACAAAATCTCGGAGTAAGCGGTGCTACGTGTTAACTTGTCCGAGAGTTGAATGCCACGAGACCTGGATGACAACATGGCCGTCAGAGGATGATGGCTGCCTGTCAATTAGTTAAATCCGCGTGGAAGTAATCAGTAACTGTATTAAATTTGCAGCTAGTTTCATACACATTCATTATTATTAAGAATCCTGTGGTTTTGGTGGGTTTTTTTGTCATGTTTCTTCCAATTACTTTAATTGCTTAAGTTCTTGTTGGAGATCGGGTTGCGGTTTGGTGGAGTATTTGGTTGTATTGTGTCGCTTGCCTCTGCAAAAGATTGGTTAGTTGTTTAACGCCGAACTCAGCAGTATTGGTTGTTGTATTGTGTCGCTTGCCTCCGCAAAAGATTGGTTAGTTGTTTAACGCCTAACTCAGCAGTGTTCCAGCTATATGGTGGTGGCTTATAAATAACTGAGTCTGGACCAGACAATCCAGTGATCAGCAGCATGAGCGTCGATCTGCGCAACTGGTATACGATTACATGTATCAACCAAGTCGGCGAGCCTGACCACCCGATCCCTTTAGTCGCCTCTTACGACAAGTATTGGTTGCTTAAGACCAATTCTAACCCGGTTCTTCACGGGCCCTTCTGCAAAAGGACCGGATTCGTTTTCCCAAAGCTTATGCGTACTAAAAGGGGACAAAATGAGGAACACATTAAGGTGACACGTTCCATGTACTCGTGTTGTTTCACCAAAGTGGTTAACATCATCACTTCAGGCTTGTCTCCCATGTCGAGCTGACAGAATATGGTGGAACACTGTCCTGAACCAGGGGCGGTGGTGTAGCCTAGTGGTTAAAGCGTTCGCTCGTCACGCCGAGGACCCGGGTTCGATTCCCCACATGGGTACAGTGTGTGTGAATCTCACTTCTGGTGTCCCCTGTCGTGACATTGCTGGACTATTGCTAAAATCGGCGTAAAACCATATTAACTCACTGTAAAATAACAGAATTAAACAAATCAGTTTAATATTATTACAGTTTAATTGTAATATCACGTAGAGGTATTCTTTTCTACTGAACAAGTTAGACGAAACATGTTCGTAAAACCAGACTCACTCACTCACTGACTGTCCCGAACCACATTTATCCACTCACAAAATCTGAACTGTGTTTAAGCGAAGAAATGCACCTACCACATAGTATTTACTTTTATTCCTTTTGTATTGACGTAACGAACTTGTTTGACATACAGAAGCATTTTCCCGTCGTGTAATTCAGCGCGTTCCCTTTTTAATGTCCCTCAGTATATATAGACTCCAGCTCCAGTCGTTGTGTACACACAAACCACTGGTTTAGTGAATGTATTATTAACACGCCGATACAGACACACTAATATGGTCTGGTACTTCAGTCGTTTAATTTAGTAACGCCTTTGTTTTCCACGTTCAGGGCTTGCCTTTCTTATTACCTAGCCATGATCATGAGTGTGTCTAACTTAATCAAAAGGTCGAAACACGCAAGGTTACAGCTAATTTTGAGTCTGCGGCTGATGGGGGCTGGGGTAATATTTTCAATTTTTTGCCAGGTTGTGTCATTGACTTAAGAGGGAAACATTATGAATTATTTGACAAGAATTCATAATTCTGTATTTTTATTTAAGCCATCTGTTAAGCTGGTGAGTAAAGGGCCGTGAAATTAACCTGCATTTCCGCTGAAACAAATCAATTTCACTGCTCGCTGTCTTCAAGTACGTCTTCTTATCGCAACATCAGCAAATTAGGTTTAGCCGGCTAATATAGAAATGCACTGTAGTGGCCTTCAATTGGGTGTATTTTTAAACCAATTAACAAACTAACTCCCAGCTTTTATCAGTCCATGAGACAATGTCAGGGGCACGCAACGGGACTACGGAACTACGGCTGCGAATACACAATTTACAATATCCGGTTTTAGGGATGTAAGTGTCGCGCAACAGGAAGTGATGTTGCCTCTGTTCATATGTTGAGTTATTTTGATTTAAATGCCGATTATGTGACCAATATGCGTGCAATCGTGACATTAATGTCTTGCTCCTATTCCGTTTATTGTCCCAACATGGCGAGTCGTGTTTTATATCCCTATAACTCTGCGGGCCTTCCATACATTATGCAAAAGGACTCGTCACACAATTTCCAAGATGGCGTCAGTGACGTCTGCTAATGGACGTATAGGTTGCATTTACTGCCCTCCTTGGCTCCCCGCTGTCTTCTATTGCATAATTTTTACTGACAACATCATTTTGGTTTTAGTATTATTGATAATCCGCTGTGGATTTAAATATTCCTACAATATGCTTTTGAATTTTATCTTCAAAAGAAGCTAGCAACATGAAAGAATCGATGCCAGGCCTTAATTGAAGAATACAGCAGTTTTTGTTGCATCGATTCGTAATCGATTTCATGGACCATTATTCAAAACAATTCGACTACGTCGATGTTTTGCTGCTCTAAAAGTACTGCGAGAAGAAGTCATTCAACTTTGAATTTATTCAAGGACAAAAGAGTGCACTGTATACCTAGATAGCAAACAAATACAAGCATGTGGCGTTTTAGATGTACGGTCTGGTGACTATATTGATTAACATAGCATCCCATACTGGCCGTTCCTACCAACAAATCGTCCGTCGATATGAAGTATTATTCTCGTTGTAATACCATGGTTATTTTAATGTCCTGGAGTTTTTAAATACACAGCACCCTCACTTAGGAAAACATTAGGCGACACGCGCCAGCTCATTTGGAGTGTCTGTACATAGCATGCGTAGTTTAGACACATTTTGACCACACATATTACGACAGTTAAGAACTGCTTGTATGTGTTACGAAATCTCGCTATATCGAATTCCATTATGTCGATACAATTTACCTTTCCGACTGAATATTTGATTTATAGGTTTGGCTCGTGAGAGCTCTAAATCGATGTATTGCAAGTGGTGATTTACAGTTCGAGTGTGTGAGTCAGTCGGATTTAACGCCACTTCGAGCATTATTCCAACATCACGGCCTTTTAGTTTAATGTTGTGGGCAACCCCGATCATTCTGGGGCTCTCATACTCATGTATTTTCAAACGAAGGCGTATTGCCAAACTGGTGTAAAACTATAACGTAAAAACCATCCTACTTTAGAAGAATCTCAGGCTTGAGTATAACCCTAACCCTAAGATGTAAGTAATTGCATCCCTTGATTAATCACATTTACACAGTCGTAGAATAATTCTGATTAATTTGTTAGAGCGTCCACCCATGGATCACATTGCCGTGTGGCAATTAGACAGCGGCTTCAGCGACACATGTTGTTGTCAGTTCCATGGTAAGACTAAACCTCTGACAAAATGTCCGACATCATGCCTGGGGGTAATATCCTATCTTCCTTAAGACTAATCTGAATGTATTGCATGCAAGCAGTCAATTCATCACTGGAACATATACTCCGAGACTTATACGTGCTGTCGCCAGTCTCAAGACCCAACTGACCTCTAAACTGATTAAGTCAGAAATAAAATAACCATTTGTGCCGGCAGAACAACATTACTAAACAGTCGTTACTACGACTGAGTCACTATGTTTCGAGAGTTATGTCCCTTTGGGGAACATGGCCGACTAGACCTAATGTTTACAGGGCACATACACGTATTAAGTGTTTTGAATGTTCATCTTGTTATTTATCTATCATATCCACCAACATGAAAAGCTACAGCCGCAGAAGGTTCTTCACAGATAAGCACGTATCGGTGCCATAGGAATTGGGAACAGGTTGGCTAATTATCAAAGGCGCCGCAATTAGCTATGCAGAGTTGCGTCCCTTTGGGCATGTCAGGCACTTATGACTGTGGGTTCGAATCAACGTGAGGCCCGATTACGTTTCAAGGTTTCTCAACTATCAACCGTGCTCGTGGGTTTGGCCAAAATCATAAACATCAGCGATTAAGCAGATATCCCGTGATATTACTGGAATAGTGCTAAAAGCCGCGTTGACGGGCACATCCAACACATTCCATAGAATATCAACCAGCATTGGTAGTAATCCATATTTTTACTTCTCGTTACTGACCCATCTCTCAGGGTTTTGTTCCTTGCGATATTTCACCAGTCGCCTGTTAAGGATCACAATTCAGCATTGGAAGTTACGGTTCCAAAAACCAATGGGCAAACTCTGCTTCCAAGATGCAAAAGGTGGTTCCAGAGATTCTAGTCAACACAAAGAACGTTTTCCTTGACAAAAGATGGTCTCATCATTAAATATTCAGACGCTGTCAATTTGTATTATATAAATACCCCCTACTGTATTAACAGTAATTACATCCTAAAGATGCATTTCATGAATTATGAATCAATGTCCGTTTGAATCAAAGACAACAACGACGTTCTATGTTGGAACAGTGAATGAGTGAGTAAGTTTAGTTTTACGCCGTTTTTAGCAAATTCCAGCAATATCATGGTGGGGGACACTAGAAATGGGCTTCACACATTGTACACGCGTGGGGAATCGAACCCGGGTCTTTGGCGTGAAGAGTCAACTCTTTAATTACTAGGTTACCCCGACGTCCCTCTGTTGGAACAGATATAATATAGTATCTATATTAACCACAACAACTCCGACCTTAATTAAAATAAGATAACATTCATTGCTAAAATATTCCTCGAATCAAAATCATCATGATTCTCGCTGTTTTATGTCAAAATCTAAAAGTGACACTGTAGAAATACAGATATTTCATTTCAATAGAAATATTAATAGATAAAGTAAGGGTGATTCATCTTTCCAATGTCACCCAAATCATATAATCTATTTCAGTGAACATCCAAGTCACTTCGCGTTGTAGCTATCTCTGGCGCTGTCGATATCACTTTAGCTGTCATCGGGCCATCAAAACACGTTCGTCTCACAGTGGAAGACACTGCCCGTAGATCACATGATCAATAAGAGGTAAATGAATAAATTATAGGGTATTGAGCGGTTTGGGGGAAACCCTGTTGTCCGACACTTAAGATAATCTGGGAAAATTTCATTGCTATTCGTCCTTTACCTTACAGCACTGTGAGATTGTGAATCTCGTCTACGCTGCGGACGACGGTGGTGGATACAAAGGCGTGTGGCACGAAATGAGGACGTACATGACGGTGGATTAACTGCATAAAACAAGGTAAGAAAACTGACCTTATTACAACCAAGATTTTATCTATTCCATTACATTTAAACAGAGGTAGGACTGTTTTCCGGAAACCGGAAGTAGTCTCTTGTAAATGAATTCCTTGTGTGACGAAAGAGTGGTGATATATCGGTGCATAAAGTACATGATCAGGACTATAAGTCGTTAGACGTCCTCTTTAGTGAAGCCGAGGTGGCTAAGTGGGTTAGATCACTGACTTTGTGTGCTGGTGATTAGGTGCATCACTCTGAGAGTGTTGGTTCGAATCCCGAAGGGACTCAGCCAGAAAAAGTGCAATCTCAAATACAGCCCGCGTTATAGATGACTGTGTTTATTACAAAAAGGTGAGCATTAATCTGTGGTCGAAGTATCAGATCATCTAGTATATATACTGAGGGAGGAAAATAAGGGATCACATGAAAGCACAAGTGTTCCTGTATTTTTTTTCCAGGTTTCTTCACAAGCACATGAAAGCACAAGCGTTCCTTCATTTTTATCCAAGGTTTCTTCACAAGCTTTGTATTGCACAACTTGTGAAGAAACCTGGAAAAAAAATAAAGGAACACTTGACTGTGCTGTCATGTGACCCCCTACTTTTTTTCCTCAGTATATTACAGGCATAAACCTTTTAGTGTATTAAAGGAGCGTATATTGGTTTGACTACGTCTATCATATCACCTTGAATAAGTATGGTTTTACGCCGCTTTTAGCAATATTCCAGCAACATCACGGCGAGGGACACCAGAAATCGGCTTCACACATTGCACCCATGTGGGGAATCGAACCCGGGTCTTCGGCGTGACGAGCGAACGCTTAAACCACTAGGCTATCAGACCGTCCAATATGATATCACACAACGTATGAATAATAAATATATGAACAGCATTAGTACATAAGTAGATGCAGTATTAATATTGCATGTGTTTTCACGTATAAATTATGAAAGCTATATTTATCCTCTCAGGGTGATGTTTACATTTATCTGAAAAGTAATTTGGGGGCCAAAATAGTATACGAAAATCAGTATACAATGTACTAGAATCACCAGTTGAGTATATCAGATCGTAAACATGCTCAAAATAGACACTGCAAATTACCGATGGCCAGCCAGACTTTCAAGTAATGAATGAAGAATACCAAAAACACGGGTCATACAGTTGATTAAGATCTATTTATCCGGGCACTTAAGTGAGATCGAAAACGAGGATGCAGAGACGAAGGAGGAGTGGACACCGAAAGTCCATATTCACTGTTTGATCATTTCTTTGATCTCGCGTCAAAAGCCATGATGAAAACATGGAGATGTTGTCGTTGTTGTCATGTCTTCAATTAAGACAATGATAATAATGGTGCCTCTTAGTTTATCTTGTTTGTCTCCAGACAGTTTTCCTACTCATCATTGTGTCGCCCAAACTTGTAAATTGATATAGTCCGTATTGTCTAGACCGAAGTGGTTGTTGGGAACCGTTGTCCAAGCTGCTTTGAAGTCTCATGAATGATAATTTGTGTCGTGGAAAATAGGCGCGTGGTATTTGATTTTGTTCGTGTCAAGAAAGGCGGGGATCGATTCGTTTTGTCTTATATACTGTTTACCTTACGATTAGTCTTTCTTATAATAATCATCTGGTCGTTATTAATTTTTTCGTCGGGTGTGAAGTAGTAGTGGTAGTAGTAGTAGTAGGTGAGGTGAAATTGGGTTTAACGTGGTGCTTGAGAATATTTCGTTCATATGACGACGTGCATGCGTGTGTATGTGTATGTGCGGCTGCTTGTACTAGCCCAGACTTAAGCTGGTTTTATAGTGCTAGCCCACTGGGATACAGTAGTAGTAGTAGTAGTAGTAGTAGTAATAGTAGTTGTAGTGGTGGTAGTAGTAGTAGTAGTATTTAGTAGTAGTAGTAGTAGTAGTAGTAGTGGTGGTGGTGGTGGTGGTGGTGGTGGTGGTAGTAGTAGTAGTGGTGGTGGTGGTGGTGGTGGTGGTGGTGGTGGTAGTAGTAGTAGTAGTAGTGTGGTGGTGGTGGTGGTGGTGGTGGTGGTCGTGGTGGTAGTAGTAGTAGTAGTAGTATCGATCCTCCGTCTGTGTGTTGTTTGAGGTTGGCTATGTGGGGGAGTGTGTCTGTTTATTTCATTATTTAATCTTTTCAATGACTTTTCTTTAAGTGACACCCAAAAAACCATAAATGTTTATTTTGGTCCTTAATATGGACTTAAACTAAGCCATGTTTGTGGACACGGGGAGACTGCACACAACATGACAATCTACTTCAAAACAGAACGCAGATTTAGAACATTCTCCAAAACAAACCTGCCATTAATCTCTTGCGAAAATATGATTCATATCCTTTCTAGTCAAAATAACTGAATTCTAGCGTTAAGAATAATGTAAACAACATTGATTCATGCAGAAACTGATAATTCACTGAATCTGGAGACCCACTCTGTTTGTTAGCAAAGCAGTAGATCAAGTCGATGTGTGTTATCACTGAGTCCCACAAGGGATTTCATTGTGATGATATAATGTGTATACAAGATCGCCCCCCTCCACACAGTCACACAAGAAGGGTTGTCAGTCAACGATCAAAAGCTAACATCGCTCCAATGCATTGTAGCCCATGTCGTGAAGTCCTCTGTAAGTATGATGTGGATTCGAGGAGATTGATCAATATTTACACACTTCACCCTTCATGTATACAGAGACGTATAATCATTGTCGTAAAATTCTTCTACCCTGTATCATCTTTTGGTGGATAATCACAAGTTCATCCTGAAATTTCACGACATCAATTCCCATTTACGGCTCTCCATCCGGTTCTGCCATTACAAGCGCGAAGAGAACAAAGCGCTGCAGTCTCTCTGAACCCGGAAAGATGTCAAATTTCTAATAAAACCGAATAAATATTTTCCCTATGTTTCCCCGACAATGGTACAGGGTCGTTAGAAGCTCCGATGTGATTAAACGCGGGGAGCATATAACGATATTTGTTTGCCGCGACCCATCTTTAACCTAATATTGATATGACCCTTCTTTTGACACGCGCCCGCCAAACGATGGTGCCATTGATTCCTGGAAGCCAAGGATTACCATTATGGTTTCTCCAAGACTTCTAGAACCATATCGCGCCCCGATTCTCTCAATTGATTCAGAAAGGATGAAGAATGGGATTTTAGATTGAGAATTCCATCGGATAAATATCGCGGATTTTTGGTCATATTCTCGATGTTATCACCGCCTATTTGTCAAGAGTTAGCGCCATGTTGGGTCTCAGACAATGTAGCTGATGCCAACCGCCCCTGGCATGTTATTTTCGATTCTCGGTTTAGTCACCCCTCCGGGGACTGGGGAAATTTTCGATGTGAAGCGAGCATATTTCAATAGCTGGGAGGCCTACAACCTTTATGAAAGATTGCCATTTTTTCCCGGTGAGGAAACTTCGTCGATGAAAGAACCCATGAGGCTCTGCACAGGTTTTCTGTTTCACGCATACTTCAAAATATTCTTCACGGTCGGACGTCCATAGCTTGGAATCTACTTGGATGTAACAGTAAAAAATTCATCTCACAGGTTCATTTTTTACCATATGTTTTTACTGACTTTAGCAACGTCTCTAAAGACAATCAGTCGAGGTCATGTATCTAACATTTCCTTCCCCCAAACCCCCCTATCACCCCCTTTATCACACAATTAAGACTTATCTACACTCTCAGTGTTTGTATACCTTAAGTCAACATCATGGTTTGTTGAAAAATATCTAGTTTTCATTCATATGAACACATCTGGTACAATTCACATTTTCAAAAAATGTGGGTTTATTTTCTTCTATAAAGTATGTCATGTGGTCAATAAAGAATCATCATCCTTAACTTGACTGCCAACTGGCACGAACAATCAACGCTTTAAGGGACACCATGGACCGATAATTAAAGACTGCATGACCTAAAGTATCACGTGACAACGTATTTGCGTTAAAATGAACTTTTTGCACCTCCTGTTCAGGATTAGATGGCATTGATTTCTTCCAAGATTATGTTGTAGCTGGTTAGATTACGTTAAGGAGAGGTGTCATGTCAAGCTGCAGGTGATGAAACATATTTGTGATCTGAAATGCATATTCAATTTCAATAATAAAGGTATTTTCCGCTAAGTGATCACATGAGAGATTTGTTTATAGGTTTTAGTGAGTGAGTGAGTTTAGCTTTACGCCGCACTCAGCAATATTCCAGCTGTATGGCGACTGTTTGTAAATAATCGTGTCTCGACCAGACGATCCAGTGATCAATAGCATGGGCATGGATCTACGCCATTGAGACACGATGACATGTGTCAACCAAGTCAGCGAGCCTGATCACTATATCGGAATTGTAGAAGTGAGCCGTAGCGAACACAGGCAGACTCTCTGACGTACAGATAGAGAAACATAACCTGGGATCAGGCGGTACGATAACAACACCCCATGCATACCGTCACCCTCGATATACTGGAAACCCCTCTAAAGATTACTGTTGAGAAAGGTGGTAGGTTGATATTGCAATCGGCAATATTCGTTCTTCATTATGGCATTCGGTAAATAGTCTAGTTTGGACAAGCCAATACAGTGATTGATAAAATGAACTGGGTTGCCGCTTATAATAATTATGTGTTGCTATATCGTTATCCGAAATCCTTACAATCCTGTCGTAAACAAGGTCAGATAACTCCAGCCATTTTCATCCCGTCAGTATTTGTTCTTGGCATCCTACTTAATTTGATACATGCGCAGTAGTCTAATGGTTCGAAGCGTTAGCTCTTCATGCCGAATGTCCGGGTTCGATTCCCCACATGGGTACAGTGTGTGAAGCCCTTTTCTGGTGTCCCCCGCCGTGATCATGTTGGAATATTGGTAACAGCGGCGTAAAACCTTACTCACTCACGAACTGCGTAGATCGACACTCCTGACGCTAATCACCGGATTGTCTGGTCCTGACTAGATTATTTACAGACCGTCGCGCTATAGCTGGAATAATGAGTGCGCCGTTTAACAACAAACAAATGTTCCAGGCTAGGGCGTGGCTTAACGGACATGTTTACACTAACTAGTGTTGGGAATTGGTTAAAATCTCATAATTGATGATTGGTTCATTACCACCGATCAATCATCGAAAATAATTGGTTAGCGTCATTTATGAAATTTGTTAAAGCACAAAAAAATAGGGAAAAAAACGTACTTATTGGGGGTTTTATTGGCAAAAGTTCACATCTTTAAAGGATGACTAGTATGCTAGGAACATAAATTTCTTGGTGTCTTTAAGATAAATTCCATCATGACTTGGAACGAGCTTGTAGTTCCTATGAAATGTAACAGACAAAACCAACCTTATGAAAGATATTGTTGATAAAAACAAGTGTTCCAGAATTGTTTGTGTTCGATTATGAGAAAACATGATCGATTGCTTGGTCGTTTAGTCACTGCGACCAATCTTCGATTATTTCAATTAATCGGACCACCAGTAACACTAACACGCTGGACAGTATTGACCACGTATCGTCCAAGCTGTGGAATATATAGAACATAGGCACTAGAACGTTAAACAACGTCCCAACGTACACGTTGAGTATTGGAGTATATTACATGGACACATGTTACCAGGTGTTTGTGTTTTCATGTCGAGGTAATGAAGCCGATAGGCAACATCTGTACAGCCATGGAAAAAATCCAGGTAAATTTATTAATATTAATCAATACGTATAACAATCAACATTATCGATCTTTGCAGCAAACTTGCGTACTTGCTAAAAAAAACAATGCCATCATGTGGTGGGCGTGGAATATTCACGCTGAAGACTAGGGTTCCAAACCAGCATTGGTACAGTGTAGCCTGTCTCACAGTCCCTGAACCGCATTACTTCTTCTTCTGCTCAGCCCTCCCTGCAATGCTAAAGTTCTAAATGAAGCAAGTCTAGAATTCCTCAGGTTCAGAATCTCCTAATTATTTCAATTTAAAAGGAATTGTTTTTTTCTATCAAAATCAAGCCTTAGCGTTAGTCAAAAAATATAGCGTCCATGCCAACCGCCATGGTGGAAAAATGTTCAGAGCGGCTCTACAACCATACTCACTCGTTTCTATCAAAATCAAGTCTTAGCGTTAGTCCAAAAATATAGCGTCCATGCCAACCGCCATGGTGGAAGAATGTTCAGAGCGGCTCTACAACCATACTCACTCACTGCCCCATGTCACCGTAACGACGAGCACGCAAATCCATATGAACCAAGTTGAGTCAATGCAAATTGACTGCAGCAGCAGTGATGGCACGTCGTCTTGGATTGTCGGTATTCGCTGCTTGTTTCAAAATCAGTGATTTTCTTGAATCGATCTCCATATTAAGAATGACACTACACGTAGTTATTAAGCCAATACATCTGTCAGCACAGACAGCTCATGAAAGGGCTCCAGATGCTGATGAACTGAGGGTTGAAACAAAGTAATCGAAATTATCTGTTTTCTCCAACCCTAACAGGGCCTCATCACTTCCAGGCAAAATCGACGGGCCTACAATGACAGCTCAATATTTGTATTCAGACGTTCATAAACTCCACTTCTAAGTGAAAAATGTGTTTTTAGTCGGACAAAAGGCTTCATCGTTCGTTATATTTCGATCGAAACGTGATCTCAATGCTTTCCCCTCCCAACCCCTTCACCATACTTTATTTTATTTTTAAACAAATCAACAACTTCCATGGCTGTTTTCCGTTTGGATTGTGCCGTGTCGAAATGGGATTATTATCTCATTAACCAAATTATTCATCCATAACAGTCGTAATCAAATAAACTCGAAAAGTCTCAGCATTATGTAATCGATTTCGCAAGCTCCGCGAGAACAGTATTTTTACGACATCTAATGGTTGAATTAACGCCCTAGAGCCAGTTTCCGGCAATTTCACTTTTTCATGTCCGACCTCTGACCTATTAGTCGACACAGTTGGTAAATGTTTGCCGTTCTAACGCCATTATTTCATCCTTTTCAAGGTTCAATGGAACCAGAAATATCCATAAACAGATTAAAGCCAAGAAACAGGCATTTCAGCAAACATATAAATTCATGATTTCCAGCCGACTTAGATGTGAAAACGCAGTTTAATACTGACAGATGCAAATACTGTTTAGTGAAATACACTGGTTTTGATGTTGTACTCTGATGTTAATGTGCTAAGCCGACAGTTAAAAGAAAATTATGGTAAAATACAAAGCATTAATAAATACATTACTGACTTTGTCAAGATTACGAAAGTTTACAGACTGGTCTCAGTTATTTAGCGTTGATTTCTATTTTAGATTTAACTCACCAAAACATATTTAACCCATTTGTGTTGATTTAATTACGAAACATTTTAATATTTAATCCGGACCCCCCATGTTTAACACACTGAACGCCATTGAGGCGTGAAGGTAAACCTTAATCTCCGCGGATATAGGAATGTGGCGCAATCAGAAAAAAACAGACTGAAACAAGACTGAATTATTTAACGCCAGACAGTGAATCACAATACTAACAATTTCCATCACACGCAGTTCCACATTTGTGAGGAGTTTGGTTTCCCGGGACAATTAACAAAATTGGAGATGCTTGGATTCTGTTTGCAGCAACATAATCTCCATCCTGCGTCAACAATAAGACGATGTTAATTTCCGTATCTGCCGATGAGTCTACAAAACTCATTTCCCTTCAAATACACAAAATGGCCGTTGTTGGACTTCCGGTAGACTATTCACACGTGATATATACATGTGTATAGTGTGTTTGAAAAATAGGATTGGCACGATTTTCCGGATTGTGATGACAGGAAGTTGTAGGTTGTCTGATAATGTCATAATGTTGTCAACACATTATTTATTGATTTTAATCTCTGTCGAACTGGCTCATATCCTCCCGTTTGCTACTACACATTTCCTGGCCATCTTCATAAATTCGAGTTTTAATCAGTCAGCGGGAAAATGTTGTAAAGAATTCATTGCTGGCATGCCATTAATCATGTTTTATCTATACTTGTTGCTGTTTAACGCCGCACTCAGCACATTTCGTCGATAGGACGTACTGGTGCCCTTGTATTAAATATGGGTTGTTCTACACAGCTGGGTTGATGCGTGATCAATAGTTTTTTACCGTAAACATGAACATTAAGGCACGCCCTAGCTTTGAACATTTGTTTGTTTGTTTGTTTGCTTGTTTGTTCGTTCGTTTGTTTGTCTGTTTGTCTGTCTGTTTGTTTGACTCTGCGCTCAGCAGTATTCCAGCTATAGCGCAGCGGTCTGTAAATAATCGAGTTTGGACCATACAATCCAGTGATTGACATCATGAGTATCGACACATGTTTAAAGGCTCTTTGTATATTGATCTCACTCTCGAAGTTTGATTTGTTGTGCTTCACTTATCGTTTATCGCATAATAGGGAGGTTTCTCTACAGGACAAAGCCAATGGATAAGACGCTTTGACTTGGGTCATTTCTTGGGTCATTCACGGATAAGTAGGTTAGCTGATGGTGGGTTCTTTTTTCAGTGTTATTCGGCGTACGGGATGACGCGTAAGCAAAGGCCAGATTGTTACAGATATATTTTCTGTAGTTGCGCAGTGTTTGTTCTTGGAAACATGTAGGCAAGGATCAAACTGTGTACATCTCTTTTACACAAGTGTTTGTTGTTAGGGCGTGTAAGCATGAAAACCCGTGAAGAACCCGGTTAGATTTGGTCTTCAGCAACCAATACTTGTCGTAAGAGGCGACTAACGGAATCGGGTGGTCAGGCTCGCCGACTTGGTTGATACATGTCATCGGTTCCCATTGCGTAGATCGATGCTCAAGCTGTTGATACTGGATTGTCTGGTCCAGACTCGATTATTTACAGCCTGCCATAATATAGCTTGAATATTGTTGAGTGCGGCGTTAAACAACAACCAACTGTAGGCAAGAACAGAACTGAAATAAGTCTCTGTTCTACAGTTGCACAATGCCTGTCGGCGAAAGAGGCAGCTACCAGACTTTGAATTACAAAATCATGAACCAAACATTACTCATTCCTGAAAAACCCGTTTCCAATATCCGCCTAAATGGGAACACATTTCCTTAATCTTTTCGTGGACATTAATATTATAGTTTACGACCTTCCTCCTCGTAATTAGTTCATGTGTAATGGTTCATGCTCCTCGAGAGCGGAGGCTCGGCCAAACGGGTATGTCTTCATCAGCTGACCACTTCTACGCCTATAACACTCCGCCAAACAGCCATGTTCAGTTTCAGTGTAACCATTATACAAAGTGAATGCCATTACACCCAGTTGGCAGTGTGTCGTTGTGTATGGTAATGTGTGCTAACGGTGCTGCTGATGTTATAAAGACAGGAGGGACAATGGGAAGGGTAAGCGGGAGTGGTAATTATTTGCTTAGGCGTGGATTTTCAAGGAGGGAGAGGTTGGTTGTTTGTTGTTGAACACCGCACTCAGCAATATTCCAGCCATGTGGCGGCTGTCTGTAAATAATCGAGTCTTAACCAGACAATCCAGTGATCAACAGCATGAACATCGATCTACGCCACCCAATCCCGTTAGTAGCCTCTTAAGAGTAGCATGGGTTGCGGAAGATCAATTCATCAATTCTAACCCGGATCTTCACGGGTCAAGAAGGGAGAGGTGGGGGTAGGTGTGTGGAAGGCGCAGTGTTTAGACATGGGGTTGGTGTGTGGGGGTGGTGGTCTTGAATTACGTGGTTGAAGGAGACGGAAATTGGGTTAAGAGGTACCATCATGAGTGGGTGAGGCCTGCAAAGTGAAAGTACGGGTGTGTATTTAGGGGAAAGGGCTGGATCAGGGGCTATGTTATGCCACATACCGTCTCTTGGCTGTGTCAAAGATTCTTTTTTCACAGTTGATATTTGGAACAAACTATACTGTATATATCTTCAGATGGTCATACTGTTGATCACTGGATTTTCTGGTCCAGACTCGATTATTTATAGCTGGAATATTGCTGAGTGCGTCGTTAAACAACCAACAAACAAAACTAACATGGAAAATATGTTTCACAAACAAACTAAATCTTCAGATGCTCTGATGTTGATCACTGGATTGCCTGGTCCAGACTAAATTATCTACAGCTGGAATATTGCTGAGCGCGGCGTTAAACAACAAACAAACACAATTATAATGGAAAATATGTTTGTTCCACTTCCGAAAAACAACGGTTCCAAATTTTAGATATATTCACAATGACAAATGTAGAACGATTCTGGTTCGGTGTTTAACCAATACGCAGAAAAAAGCTAATTCGTCATGAGACTGAGCTAGTCAGTAGGTACCTCTTCTCCTCCACACCATGGGGATTTCCTCACTGTCAGTGCCAGTTACGTACATGTTCAGATTTTAATCACATTCTCAGACAGTTTCGTCAAACTCCCTATTACATGTCTCTGGGGTGTCAGAGCATCGGACACGTCCTAGGTCGGGGATTGTCTTGTCACAAGCTCTTTACCCATATATCATGTCGCAAACATTGTTACAAACTACAAAGCTTTGTTTAAGTTAATTTTGACCTCCGCGTCACTCGATTTTCTTTACGTGTTGCAGACAAAATATCGCATTACCAAAACGAAATTGATATCGGCAAGATCTAATCACTGGCGAGGGTTTCTATGGTAGCTGCCCCCAAATGACCGTAAAAGGGGTCTGGACAATTTCACGGACGTTAGCTCGCCCGCCATTGGGGCCTCCTAGGGACTCTTGATTTCAAATTTAATAGAAGATCGAATCCTTTTCCGTTAATCAAATCTGACGGCTTTTCGACTTACCCATCCCGCTGAGTATCGAATTGCGTGATGTCGGTAACAACCAAAAGTCTAACCCATCTCTGAAATTGGAATATGGACCGGAGAATTGGCCTTTATATATGGAATGGTTTCGTGTATCAATTTTGTTCTGAGAAATAATGACTTCCCGACTGATTAATCAGAATTCAAATGAACGAAACGAGCATTTCGTGTCCTTTTCAGCTTTCTCTCTCCCCTGGGTCGAATTTTGATAAACCCAAGCGGGAGTGAGATCAAAATATCACCAAGAGATTATTCAACAATATGAGATTTCTGTTCAGCTATTGTGTGATCAGTGATGTTTATCACAAGAAAAGTAAAAGTTCTTACAGACACACCGAATGACACACGGTGTTTTGATGGTACTCATTTTTCGGTCAGTAACCTTGACAAAAGACTTAAATAACTTTAGAATGTCATTTTTAAAATTTAATTCTTAGAAACATTTGGATTTTTTCTCTAAAATTGTCTAATTTTCATCATAGCCTATTTTAGTATCACATGTTGCAGATAATAGTTCCGAGAAGCGAGCGAGTGAGTGAGTGAGTTTAGTTTTACGCCGCACTCAGCAATATTCCAGCTATATGGCGGCGGTCTGTAAATAATTGACTCTGGACCAGACAATCCAGTGATCAACAGCATGAGCATCGATCTACTCAATTAAGAACCGATGACGCGTGTCAACCAAGTCAGCGAGCCTGACCACCCGACCCCGTTAGTCGCCTCTTACGACAAGCATGGGTTACTGAAGATCAATTCTAACTCGGATCTTCACGGGCAGATCATAGATAAGAGAAGGAGTGGGTGAGTTAGTGAGCTGGGTTTAAGACTTCTGAATATGAGTATTTCAATAATATCTCGGCGGTAAGAAAGCGCGATGCGGTGTCAGACCTTAACCACTTTTGTAAAATCCCACGAACACGGATACGGTGCTGCCATGCATACGTTCCTAGCGTGCCGAAGGAAGACAACTCTGCACAGTGAAGTAATGTGACCTGGACAAAGATTGAACCGCCAGATAATATAAAACTATAGGTATCAGCTGTTTTGCCTGATGCACCCATATCCCTAAACTTGCACAAGTCTCAAATGTGATAATTAATACTTTAAATGAAAATTTCTATTAAAAAATAAATAACAAAATGGCGTCCTCCTATCTAGACTTGCTCTTTAAAGAATAGAATAGTACTATACATCCATGGGTTTAGCATTCAGTATAGCCTTAGAGCAAAGCTACAATATCCCATACACACCACTGTGTCATCACTGTGTGCAACGTATCTCAAGGCTGTTATATGGGGCGGTGGGGTAGCCTAGTAGGGGTAAAGCGTTCGCTCGTCATGCCGAAGACCCGGGTTCGATTCCTCACATGGGTACGATGTGTGAAGCCCATTTCTGGTGTCCCCCGTCGTGATATTGCTGGAATATTGCTAAGAGCGGCGTAGAACTAAACTCACTCACTCACTAGGCTGTTATAGCTTGAGGGTCGTAGGTTCGAATCCCAAATTCCCCCGATGAAGACACATGGTAATACTGAACTATACCGTGGTCATTCGCTACCTTTATAGACGATCTTGAGTTCTTCCAACGTGGGTTCGAATCTCATATCAACAATGACCGTTGCCTTGTCAGTTCTATTCCCGTGTAATGATCTAGATCTCAATTAGTCATTCGCCCACTCAATCAACCACCCACTCACTCACTCAGTCACCCACCCACTTATTCACCCACTCACTCGGGGCAGCGGGGTAGCCTAGTGGTTGAAGCGTTCGATCGTCACTCCAAAGATCCGGGTTCGATTCTCCACATTGGTACAATGTGTGAAGCCCATTTCTGGTGTCCAACGTCGTGATATTGCTGGAATATTGCTAAAAGTGGCGTAAAACCATACTCACTCAATCAATCAATCAATCACCCACCCACTCATTCACCCACTCACTCTACACAGAGAATTTAACCTTTTTATACCGCTTTGACGATTTCACATTCCACCACTCCACCCCGGGCCCAATCTAAATCCAATTCCCAATACAATCGACTAGATTCCTTTTCTCTATTTTCTTCTAAAGATTCAAAAACATTCACTCTTTCAAGTACCGTGCAAGAAAGTATGACCACTTGGGAAAAAATATTTTTCAGACACGTAAATGTCATCGCAGAGTCCTTTAACAGACCTCCTGACTAAATGTCTCACGTTGCTTGTGTGGTTGCCATGACATCTGTAGGTTCAGAGGCAGGGGTAATGTTACCCACCTGGCGTACACTTACATCATCCCACATCCAGGCTCGAGAAATACAGCCAAGTTCATTACGAATTTCTTAAGTGCCTGCATAAAGACAAACTGTACTTCCTACGCTATATTCCTGGTGCCAATCAATTATTCATGCAATCGAGACTCCAATTATATGTTTTATCTGTTGTGTCTCAGTCAGCGACGAAGCGAGTAATCTGGATCTCAATTGTAAGTTTGAACTGATTTGAAATGATAGTGACCGAGGGATGTTTGTTTGTTTGTTTGTTGTTTAACGCCGCACTCAGCAATATTCCAATATGGCGGCGGTCTGTAAATAATCGATTCTGGACCAGAAAATCCAGTGATCAACAGCATGAGCATCGATGAACGCAACTGGTATCCGATGACTTCAAACGTTGTTTCCCTGTCAGGGATCGTACCCGTACCTTCGACGCAACAGGCCAACACCTTAACCACTACACTAACCCACTATCCCAATATGATATATTCAATGACATGCGGTCTGTAAATAATCGAGTCTGGATCAGACAATACAGTGATCAGCAGCATGAGCATCGATGAACGCAACTGGTATACGATGACATGTGTCAACCAAGTCAGCGAGCCTGACCACCCGATCCCGTTAGTCGCCTCTTACGACGAGTATGGGTTACTGAAGACCATTTCTATTCCGGATCTTCACGAGTCATTTATCCCCGTATAGTTCCTGGTAGGGAGTGTGTATATTTAGGCCCATGAACCGCACAGTATTAGTAGTTACATCAACAGGATGAAGATGATGAGTCGTATTGGGGGACTGGGCACTCTTGGAGAATCTTCAGTATCGGTAAAAATGCATGTACTCTGTACCTATACTGTTTGGGAATCGCAGTTTGAACATTCTGGTGAGTTAAATATATACTCTCCCAAAAAAGAAACGCATCATGAAAATAGAAGTTTCATGTAGCAATGAATTAAAACGTGATTCATTTTACAAAAGGTTTTGCTCTGTTTATGAGTCCTATGGTGTTTATGTTTTGAAACATCACAACAAAACCCGCCATCCGTAAAATACCCGTATTTAACAGCATGATTTTCAATTTCGGCGTGTAGTGTCACAGAATACAGTTGGTGCCAAAGACTGATAAGTCTGCATTCCCAGTGTGCAATTTCGCTATATTTCATTGACTCATAACGCCTACAAGATGTTTCAAAATAAACATAAAAATACAGTTGAAATTCCTATATGCGTTTCTTTTTGGGGAGAGTATATTTAGTTTGTCCTACGGTGTCGGTGAAGAGGGGTGTACTCTAGGCTGTTTCAGAGCTTGGCGTCAGTGAAGGTGTTCATCACCAGATGGTTGGGTATAGTCACTTCATCCTACAGTGATTGAGACAGAAGATATACTCATATCTAGACCGTTCTAAAACGTAGCTTTGATGAAGGTGTTACCAGATGACTATGCTCTCACTTCATCCTACAGTGATTGAGACAGAAGATATACTCATATCTAGACCGTTCTAAAACGTAGCTTTGATGAAGGTGTTACCAGATGACTATGCTCTCACTTCATCGTGCAGTGTTTGAGAAAGAAGATATACTCATATCTGGACTGTTTGACTGGACGTTATTGAATGTTCTCATCCCGACAGGATTTGCCTATTTGGCCGATTTGTTTCGGAGAAAGAGACTTGTCAGCTGGGCAGTTTTGTTATGTATTAAAGCTGGCGATATTCAGTCTGCCCTACAGCCAATGAGAGCTGGTGAATATTGCAGCATACATATGCATGACCTATATAGACAAATGATGGATACTAAACTGTATCTCTGATCACGCCATTGTGTAGCTTCCAACGTAGGGTCGATTTATTAGTCTCCAGTCCTTCCGTTGACCATGATGGTGGTGTGTTTAATGGCGTCATTCTTGAAATGGGTCAGCACGTCTGCGGTCATCTCTAAATGAAAAGCTGGACTGATTTTATTATTTTTAAAAAGATCACGAACCCTTGTTTGAACATGTGTTTGTTACAGTCACTCAAGACACGGTGTCCAGTCGCCCTGAATTGTGTATTAGCGTTCCTTGCTCGCACCAGGATCTGCTTACCCCCGGATTCGCATCACTGTGTTTGATATTTGCTTGTTTGGTCCGCATCAAATCCATTGGTTTCATCAAAGCTGAACTTCTATGGTATACAATTTGACACACCGTTTGGGCTTTCTTATCACATTATAGTGTCACGATAGAACTGGAATAATGTTGAAGCGACCGTAAAGCTAACCAACATCACTCATATATCACCATGTTGTTTGGTGCCGCAGTCAGGAATGTTTCAGCTGTATTACGACAGCCTGTAAATATTCGAGTTTAGGCCAGAATAAAATAGCGATGAAAAACACTCCTTGCTGTTCGATAACACGCTACTTACGTCATATCTGACTCTAAGTTAAACTCCATGTCACCATTTGTATTTCAAGTTTCAATGTAAGGAAAATCAACATGGACTCATTCTTCTTGTTTTGCAAAACCAGTTTGTTCTGTTGTTCATGACTGACTGAATGACTGAGTTTGGTTTTACGCCGCTTTTAGCAATATTCCAGCAACATCACGGCGGGGGACACCAGAAAAGGGCTTCACACATTGTACCCATGTGGGGAATCGAACCCGGGTCTTCGGCGTGACGAGCCAACGCTTTAACCATTGGGCTACCCCACCGCCCCTGTTGTTCATGACTGATAGCGCCTATGTTTCCATCAGAAAACAAACACAGAGAACATCAAGAGTCTGCCAAGGTTACATGACATCTCTATAGATGCTGTTTGTTTGCGATGTTTTCTCTAGCAACACAGTTAAACGTTTCCAGCCTTAGCTTTCGTTTGTTTAAGCTTCAAAACGTTAGGAATAACGGCATTTTCAATATTAGACGGCCAAGAATTTACAGATCAGAAACTGATTGCCAAACCTATTTGCACGAGGAATGATAGGTAGATGACTTTTTTTTAAGTGATGCTTTAGAGAGTTAGTGAATGAGGTTTGCGTCTCCTTTTATTTTTTGGTTTTAAAGCCTCGCAATATTCCGGCTGTAAGTAGCCATTTGAAATGTACGTACCAACCACAAGTAATCAGTAGACTCGGAATGTACATACTAACCACAAGTAATCAGTAGACATTCGGAATGTACGGACCAACCACAGTTAATCAGTAGACATTCGGAATGTACGGACCAACCACAGCTAATCAGTAGACATTCGGAATGTACGGACCAACCACAACTAATCAGTAGACATTCGGAATGTACGGACCAACCAAAAACATTCAGTACCATTCAAAATGTACGGACCAACCCCAACTATTCGGAAGCCATTCATAAATAAGGACAAACCGTTTAATGTCGGTTTCTTCCTGGCTAATACGTGTGACACTTTCACACTTCAACTGCGTGGAAATAACGTTAGTATCCAACCTTCCGTCCCACCGTTGATAATGAAATAATCGCTCCTCTCATTCAGCGAGACCCACACCTTAGTCCGAGAAACAACATCAGCCGCTTGACTGAACAGACCCATGTCCGCCGTGAAACATTCATCAAGTATGGCGATCAAACGGCTCAGTTATGGCGCGGATACATAATTAACAACAGTTCAGTATAATCGCCAGACAAGCCGCCCCAATCAGCCCCAATTATCACCTCAAACTGAATAACGGTTGTTACCGAGTAAACTGCCCTTGGTGTATTACTACGCGACCACTAGGGACGATTAACAGCCTGTTATGTATCATGGCGCCATCATATGGAATGATCAGAATTATGTAACTCTGGGCAGTGCGGGTAGAATAATAGGATCGTAAATTGCCGTTAGCTAATTATATGCTTCCTTATTGGATAATATAATACGTAACTATGGCAGTTTCATGATGACATATGACATCTGATGCTTGAACACTGGGCAGATGGGAGCGCTCAAGGAAGAAAACATGTTAAGCGTGAAACATGTCAGAAAATCTAGTCCATGAAGCTGAATCATTATCTTAATTATGAAATATGAAATATCGAACAGAATCGTTTCATCTGACAACAAAGCATGTTTCCAATCGACCCATTCCGTTCATGTGTCGCTATTTTTATTTGCGAATCTGACGCTTGACAATCCGGAGATGTATTTGGAATGAGTGAGTGAGGCGATTTCAGCGCCGGTTTTAACAATTGTCAATATTATATCACGGCATGTCTGCATGATGTGTGGTGTCGGAAGTCATGGATGTTGTTTGTTTTGTTTGTTGTTGTTGTTTTGGGGGGGCGTAGCGTTGTAATCGAAGTCAAACGTTAGCATGTCACTCTACAGATGCGGGTTCAGTTCACGCATGGGTTCGAGGTGGTGGGGTAGCCTAGTGGTTAAAGTGTTCGCTCATCACGCCGAAGACCCAGGTTAGATTCCCCACATGGGTACAATGTGTGAAGCCCATTTCTGGTGTCCCCCGTCGTGAAAGCTCTGGAATCTCTGTGGAATGAACTGCCCCCTCGCTTTAAAATTGTCTCAATATTTTGCTGCGTTCAAATCACATCGGAAAACGCATCTCTTTTCACTGCACTATTGTTTCTACTCAAACATTGCTTTGATTGGATTTATCGCTATATACATTTTATGATTGTTATTATGATCATTATCAATATTGCTAATAAAAGCGGCGTAAAGCGATACTCACCCATTCAGATGTTGACCTCTTTGAAATAAGATGAAACCCACGTCCACGGTTTGAGTACGAGAGCCTGGCACTGCTAAGGGACGGAACTCTGCAAAGCAACATGAAAGTCATAGACAACAAGATCACTGCTTCCCATATGACAATTGACTATAAATACTCGCGTGGCCGAAATTAAGAATGAATCCGTTATAATTAATTAATTCTCCACATTTGATTCCTTGTACGTTTGAATAATTAACTGTATTTTAAATGTCACTTTTGTTCTCGTTATCTTGTGATTTATTTTCATACACTCATTATATGGAAATATCCAGCGTTATCAATGTCATCAAATTTAGCATCAAACATTTATTCTGACAACGCATGACTCGTGGGAATATAAACTACCAGGGCAAACAAAGCATACACTCATATCTGATGTTGGCCAACAATTAATGGGTTTTCAATGGTGATGTATTTGATAGTAGTATCGCAGTGCTGTGTTTGGGCGACTATTATCGCCCCGTTACGTTGAGATAACAGTTGTATTTTTGTGAAATCCAATTTTCAAGTGTATACTTTCTTTTGGCCGGTAGTTTACCTTCAAATATCTACAGACATATTAGTATACATTATCCTTTTCTTTTTAGATGAAAGGTTGTCTATGCAGACATATCAGTTTATATTATCATTTTTCTATTTATATAAATAGTTTTAGCTTTTAAAAACAATGTTAAGTATATGCCTATACGTTCTTCATCAATGTTAAGAAAATATATATATTTTAAGATAAATATTGTTGTCTGTAAGAAATATTTAGAATGTATTTTTAATAAAGATAATTACATGACCTTTCTCTCCCCATGAGAAGCTTACTGCGTCTCAGAAGATGGGCTGTGTTTCTCCTGAAAACAAAGGCCGTGTTGGCGATGGCTTCCGCATGTAATGTCGGACAAAGCGGTTTACCCTGAACAAACTGTCATTGTTTACAAAGCCTAAAAATGTTTACGTTACTATGTATCGCAAGCATATGCGTTCCTTGTGTTTTCGAGCTGTTCTGATGCATATCTTCAGCCTTAAGTGTATGCATTACAGCAGACCTCTTACGTTAACGTGACGGTGGGGTATCCTTGTGGTTAAAGCACTCGTTAGTCACGCCGAAAACCCGGTTTCGATTCCCCACATGGGTACAATGTGTGAAGTCCATTTCTGGTGTTCCCCGCCGTGAAATTATTGGAATATTGCTAAAAGCGGCGTAAAACTAAACTCACTCGCTCAGTCATACGTTAACACAAAGTCGAAGTATATACCCTTGAAACATTTTCGACTGGGCAAACATTTGTATATTATTATATAGAGTGTAATCCGCCTATCACGACTTGGTCTGTATTCGACGGATTCATAATAATGTTTAAGGTCTACGGCTTGTATCATCCTCGGTCGTCAAGGACATTATTCATTCTATACCGATACATACCCTGGACTTACAATAGGTTCGTTTCGACGTTACAAGATGCATCATTTGTCGTCTCTTAATTAGCACTGAATTTCTATCGCCCGTGAGAGTAGGCTTTTTTTACGACTACTTTTAACTTAATATTTAAACTGGATCCGGCGAGGCCATAGAACTAAACGTGTCCTTATTATTCAGTCCAAAAGAATAACGGTATAATACACTGGGTTATCAAGGAAGGGTCATCTGCTGTTTTAGTAGGTGGGTTTTGTTTTTCCCAGCTTTTAGCAATATTCCAGCAATATCACTGCAGGGGACACCAGAAATGGGCTTCACACATTGTACCCATATTGGGAATTGAACCCGAGTCTTTGGCGTGACGAGCGAAGGCTTTAACCACTAGGCTACCCCACCGCCCCCTACTGATTGAAATTGACATCCATCACATAACTTGAACACTGTTCAAAGCGGAATGTGCACATCAGCTGATAAGACCATGGCGCTTCCTGAAGAAATGTCTCCCGTCAATTAAGTTCCGTTTTCCGCCATTATATGAAGCCCCTGAACGATACCAAAATACTGGAAGACTTAGAGGAACATATGACATAATTTCTCGACCTTTTTTTGTTATAATCACACGTTGTACAACAAAAGCGACAAAACCGTTTGTATATTTATAAAAACATTCTTCTAGACACAGAATCATTTGTGCGAATCCGACTGTATCATAATATCATAAGCATGTGTTTATGGATCAATGTCAAAAGTTAATTACACCTGGTCTTCCTAAAGGGAGATAATTCTCCATCACCCATAGCAACGACACAAACACATGCAAAAGCAAGCCAATTGTTCACCTGACAGAAAACGGCAACACTTTGTACAAATTATACATCGCGTCCAAAATAGCACAATAACGTAAGCTTCATCTTGGGATTAAGCAGCGTTTGGAATGAGCGCTCGATGGTTATCTCTAATTTATTCTAATGGTATATGCCACTACAAGAACCATTCTGTTTTCAAATACAGCAATGTCTGCAAGACATTTTGTCTCTGGTTTCCACATTTTGTTTCAATCTCATTAAATTCCGATCTCTGATATTCATTCCTCAGTGAGAGGTATACTTTAGAAGATGAAGATCGAATTTTAATGAGATGGCTCCACATTCAAGTTATAGACGGATCACGAACCCGATGAGATACTGATGCAGAGAATCCGTGAAACGCTTCGAACAGATTGTGTGTGTAGCCGCATACAGAGTGCAAGCATATTGTAACTATCTCTCTGACATTTTATATAATAGCTTGTGCCTGCGTTGCCCTCAATCTGGTCACTATCACAATGTTCGCTATCTACCTGTGAGGGTTCTCGCCGTTGTGTTGGGGTGTGGCTTCTCACTTGTGCACGCGGGAGTATCTGGCGTTCAGGATACGCCTTGGTCTAGCGGAGCATCCTCATCTGGCTAGCGAGGCGTAGCTCTGTAGGTTTGTAGGCTGATTACCCCAGAATGTCCATCTAGACTTGCTCCCGGTGATTGTTGGTATACAGTAAGTACATGTAGCACGGTGACTAGATGTAATGCCAGCTGTCTACAATTACACCCCTGCTCAGAGCCTTCGAGTGTTCATCTCTAAAACATTATGGTTTTTGTACGTTTTCATTAAGTGTAATGTTACTATTATCAGTTCCACTCTGTAATATGTTTACCTCTTGTTATTCTCTGAGGAACTGTTTTGTTTCTAATATCATATCGATCTATTTTGAGCCTGATAGTTCACAATAATTGGATTGTTCATGGGGACTTGCGGGTGTCTACGTATATTTTTTCACAAATTTCCGATTGTATCACAAAGTACTATACTAAGTGCATCTGTATGATATTACGCTGTGATGCCATTCATTGGCTTCTTCGTTAATCGTACCTTCGTGGAAATCGTTATTGATTTATTACATATTGAGTTGGTTGGGTATTGTTGACCCTTATTCCAACTATACATATCACACCAGAAATGGTCGAGGACTTCAAACGTTGTTTCCCTGTCAGGGATCGTACCCGTACCTTCGACCCAACAGGCCAACACCGTAACCACTAGACTAATCCACTGTCCCAATATGACATATTCAATGACATGCGGTCTGTAAATAATCGAGTTTGGACCAGACAATCCAGTGATCAGCATCATGAGCATCGATCTGCGCAATTGGGAACCGATGACATGCGTCAACCAAGCCAGCGAGCCTGATCACCCGATCCCGTTAGTCGCCTCTTACGACAAGCATGGGTTACTGAAGGTTCATTCTAACCCGGACCTTCACGGGTGAAAAATGATATCCTCTGGGACCTAACGTAATTTCTACATGGAGATTAAACTCATACTGGTTATTTCGCACGTTGTCACTGGCAGTCGACAACAGCTGGGTCGATGATAATGATTGCCATCCAACAAACCTGTTATTTAACATATGGTTATTGTTCCAATGTATAAACATGAATAGTATTTTCAGTGGACATGTATATGAGATAAACTTCATGTCGTCGTATTATAAATATATGAAACGGTTTCTGTAAAAATACACTTCATATATTGAGAGGTGACAAATATATATGTCTATCAATCTAGAATTTTTTTTTATTATTTACTGACGTATTTATTAAATAAATGAACAATACACGACAAACATCATCAAAGTTATACTATTCTACATCACAAACACTTCTGTATTAAGTTTTAAAGTTCTTACTTGTACAAATACTAATCAAAACAAGTTAAGGGCCACCCAATTCTTTGGTGTCCTCTCATGCTGCCTACAGCTAAAGAAGAAAATTCAGCTGGAGCATGGTGGTAAACCGAATGGCAGAAAACGAGTGTATCACGAACTTGATTGTTGTTTGTAGAGACTAAAGGAGGCCCTTCATCAAGGTCGAAGGACAAAGCTTCAGTATTTAGATGCCTCTGGTCATCTCTTGAAATTGAAACTGTAGATTGATGATGATGATGATGATGTCATTACAATTATAATAATGATGATAATGAAAGGGAAATATGAGATTTCTTGTATACAAATGTCTATATTTCATATATATCATGTTATCTACTATAAATATTATATGAATACAATCAAGGTTGTGTTATGTTATTGTCATGGGCAAGTCCATTTCTAAATTAGGGGAGGCCTGATTTTTCTCATTCTGCCTACACTTTTATTATGTCTGTAGGCAGAATGAGATGTAGGCAGAATGAGATGTAGGCAGACTGAGATGTAGTCAGAATGAAAGTAAACCAATTTTTTCATATTACGAATGTGAGTCATGCCATGATAGAGTATCTACTTTGGTATGAAACAATAACGTGGTCCTGAAATTCTTTCTACATTAGTGTTCTGCTTTCCACACCATCTTTTCTCAGTCATACCGAGACAATCAATGAATCAGAGACCCTCAGTAAGTCTAGAAATCCCTTGGGAAGAGCCACTACAGAGTCTTGTATAAAACATCTCCCGTTACCTCTATCTTCAGATCGTGCTCTGAACACACGGCCCCCTCATCTTGCCCGCCCGACACCCCGGGGAGAATATAGGATAGTACTCCTCCACGGAATCTACAGGTAAGACTTCAACACCTGTAATTAAGCCGGAGTATGTTTTACCGCTTCCCGTGGTTAGGGGATGCGGCGGTGTAGATACAGAGCTAGTTGTAGGGTAAACAGCACAGCCACCAGTTCCTCCTATGCAAATGTGTACATACCGCTAGTAATTCCATACGTTAATGCTTGCTGAAGGCAAAATATGCTGTAATGTGTTTTAACTGAGCTTCTCCTTCAAACTGGTTCCCAATTGCGCAGATCGATGCTCATGCTGTTGATCACTGGATTGTCTGGTCCAGACTCGATTATTTACAGACCGCCGCCATATAGCTGGAATATTGCTGAGTGCGGCGTAAAACTAAACTCACTCACTCACTCACTTCAAACTGGTAGTCGGCGATGTGCATTGAAAGAGAACTTACGTGAGAATGACATGCACCTGATGTTGTGGTTTCACATTGTTGTGTTGCTACAGTCCCCTGTCAATCTCACTTGCTGCTGAAAGATCAGGATGCAGCAAGCAAATTGCCATAAAAACGTGAAGATATAAATGAATATGATGAGTTGGTTACAAGAAACAAGAGAAGTCGTTTCACAAACTTAACATAGGACCATTTCTTTAATTACTCTTACATTTGGGTAAAACTATACATTTATACAGCTTTATAAATGAAACATGTTTTTGCTTATTTCGAGACTGCAGGGATCGTTTACACATACATGGACATTCCATATGAATGGTAGAGATAGCTTCTTAAGTGGCTATCAGCTCTCTGTGTAGTACCATGAATTCAATGTGATAAGAAAGTTATCCTGTATGTGTCTCTCGTCAGCAAGACTGTGAGAGTGAATGAATACCATCCAAACGGTATTTGACAGATTTACATCAAACTTGTTACGACTGACATCAACTAAGCCGCTCTTTAATTTGAATAATGCATCTATCATAATATGAAATACAGTGAAACTTTGTTTATCCGGAAGGTAGAGTGTTCCAAGTGAAGCAATATATACTAGTAGTAAGGTAACTTAGAAAAAGGGTTTCTATTCTAATCCTCCGAAATTCGTAATTTCCGAATTAAGATATATATTTTTTACATTTTTAATTAATAGGTTCTGTTCCGTATTTCACAACCATGTTATTTTTTTACATTTAAACATCAATTATCCGGACCTTGCACACTTATGGGGTAAAAAAATGGTTTCCTGTACCATTTAAAATGACCATACTGACGCTGCAGTACTCGTGCCTTGTTGGACCTAACTAGCTCATCTCCACCACAGTTTATCGACTTGTTACAATGACAGCAAGTAGGTTAGGCATGGTTTTCACTGGCTTTATCTACCCGGGAACAGGCCGGAGAAGGGCTCTAGGTTCCTGCGTCTCCGTCCTTTAGTGAATGGGGCGATCCAATTTCTTCAATTATATCAGTAATGACCGGGTAATCAATTTCTGGAGCGGTAGCTGAGCAGCGAAGCTGGGAGACGGTACGCGAAGAAGGAGGGGATGCTCAGAAACCAATACATCCGTTGCGCTGGAACAACAATTCGTTTTGCTTCAATGGTTTGCGATAGCACGGGCGTAGTCGTTTGCGGTTTACGTTGGGCGTATTTGGTTGGTGTCACGGCATAAAAAGCACTAAGTAGATTAATCGTAAAATAATTATGTGATAGCGCAGCAGTGAGTCTATCGGTATACCATGTTTACATCGATAGGCTTCAATCCTAATTGACATGGCGAGAAAATTGTTGAGTTTTCTTCAAGAGACACACCTGCAACAAACTGTATCAGCAATACTTCATTTAGAGAGAGTGAGTTTATTTTACGCAGCTGTGAGCAATATTCCAGCAACATCACGGCGGAGAACTTCATTTAGAGAGAAACAAATATTTTTATCCCCCCCAGCATGTAGTCGTCGCCTCGTCCGTCCGTCCGTCCGTCAGTAATCATTTTGTTTCCGGAGCATAACTCAAAAACCGTTCAATATTTTTCAACAAACATTGGTAGATATATCAAACAGAACCTAAGGTGGTGTCTTTTGCTATTTACAGATTTTTGTCATTTTTATTTTTCTCGGTTTCCATGGAAACGATTCGGACTTAGTCTCAAAAGGGAGGGGTGGGTTTTGTTCCGGATCACAACTCGAAAACAGTTCAATATTTTTTTACAAGACTTGACAGGTATATCAATCAGATCTTGAAGTATTGTCTTTTGCTATTTGCAGATTTTTGACGTTTTTATTTTTCATGATTTCCATGGAAACAATTTGGACTTAGTCAAAAAAAATCAAGTTGGACTTTAAGTAACTGTCAGTTGATTTGTTCTTTCAAATTTATGGGGGCTGGGGGGATTTGTCATTTTCTGATGGCTCTTGTTATTTAAGATGTTTGAGGTATGACAGCAGAGAAACAGAAAAGTATAAAATGTATCACTTCATACTATTTTCAAATCGGGAAAATTACATGATACATTAAAAACAGAATCTAATTTTGAAATCATATAATGTTTTTCGTAAACAATACATTAAGTCAGCAACACATACCTATGTACCCGGAAAGTCACAAAGAACATCTAGTGACCTAATGATTCTTCATATCATTATTGGACGGTGGGGTAGTCTAGTGGTTAAACCGTGCGCTCCTCACGCCGAAGACACGGTTCGATTCCCCTCTTGGGTACAATGTATGAAGCCCATTTTTGGTGTCCCCCGCCGTGATATTGCTGGATTATTGCTAAAAGCAGCGTAAAACCTTACTCACTCACATTAATATTTTCCATGTGGAGGATGCTGGTTGTGTTGTGTTGCATTGTAAATGTCTTGTTGGGTATATGTAGTTGCTAGATAATTTATGATTAATGAAGTATGAATGCCGGTCGGAAGTTATCATGATTTTGTTCTGTTTGGTTACTTATGGCACAATGTAGATGTTGATACTGGATAATCTGGCAATAATATTCTGGCCCCAAAAGCTTGATTCAATGCGTTTAAATCATGAGATGAAATTAATCACCCAGCTGCCCCACTCAAGTTTCATCAGTTTAAATTGACAGCAATTCTTGTCCCATCTAAAGTTTCTTAAGAAGAAATTGTCCTTGTACTTATCCCGCGTCAAGTTTCAAATGGTAAAATTGACCACTGCTGTGTTCCCTGAATTAGTTTTTGTAAAGTTGCTAAAGACCAGTTTCTTCCGGACTGCACCCTTCATCATAAAAAACCGCAAATAGAACATAACTGAAAATTGCCTAAAATCCCAGTCCTACCATCCATTTCCTTCACTCAAGCCACTTCATAGTTTAGTAGTTTAATGTATCCCTTCACCCAAGTAATGCTTTGTAAACATGGTAACTACTGGCGTTTATATTGCAGGGATAACCAGTTGACCAGGGCAGACCCTGGTAATATAATATGTCGGAATTACCCAAAGAACACTTCTCAAATAGACGCTGATCAGTCCCTTGAGTTTGTCTGTGTCATTAAATGCATGGCCAGTGAAGACAAGTAAATTGTGTCTGAAAAGTTTCCCAAAAACTCATCATCCCCACACATAACAAGTTAGGCAAATGATGTTTTTTGCTGAATCATCATAACTATATAATGTTTGAGAAATAGGGATTTCTAGTTCAGCCAATCATTACTCATCATAAATCAAGTTTATTATTCACTACGTAGGCGGTTATCTCCCTTTACATAAAAACATCTCTTCGCGTAACTGACTAGAAAGTATTTAGTTACTTTAGTAACAACAATATGGATTTATTGAGAAAACAGTTAAGGAAATCAATACCCTTCCAGCATGAATGATTCTCTGGCGGAAGACGGGCGAACCCTTCTTAAAGGGCACAGGCGACCCCGTTTATTGAAGAATTAGTTTGTTTGCTCATAAATTGGTAGTTTATTAGTATAGCTTGTTAGCCAAACGACGCTCTAGTTGATAAATATAGGCGAGCTTGGTGCAGTTTTAAATTGGCTATTTTCCGACTTTGGCTCCCGGGAGTTAATGATGATTTTCACGTTCCATCGATACAGTGCTGTGATTGGATCGATTCTCACACCCATGGTTATCTATATGGGAATGTCAGACGCTATGCCTGTTTTAAATCGGACCTGAGAGTGTTAGGGAGTTAGTGAACTTTGCTCAAATATAACACTTTGATTGAACTGTTTTTCCAATTTGTTTACACATCGAATTTCATTTTTTCAAACGTTTATAGATAGGATTTTTGATGGTGTACTGGTGGTTTAAGGGTGGGTGATTTATCGAAGTTGTAAATCTATCTGACTTTCTCAGCCAGAAAGGAGGCAATGAAACCAGTTTTAGTCGATATGAAATGGGTCTGCTACACACACAAGCCATTTTGTCCTCGCGAACAGCAATTACATTTCTTTGAGGATATGATTATTTTGAGCAAATGTAACGTTTGCATTGTTAAATAAAATAAAATCCACATTTGCATGGTCTTAGTCTCGTACACAATGTATATAGATTATTGCAAAGAATAGTTCTGCAGCGACCAATAAGTTGACATCGCATGACGTAGCGGTACGAGATTTCACATCTATAGGGATAAAAGGGAAAAGCGCCATTTCCAAAGTCATACGATTTTTTTTGGCCGAAAGTAACATCCGTATGACAATCCCTACTATATATATAATACGTTTTTGTTCATGAATCACTGTGATGATACCAGGTGTTCGTATAAGGAGTGGATATCACCACACAGTGACATTCGTCACAAACACTTGCAGTGCCAAGTTAATTGTTCGCCAGAAACACAAGAAAACATACAAGTCAATATAGTGGATTGCATTGGCCATGGGGATTTGTCACCTATGTCTCCAGTTTGGAAATGTTTTAACCATGTCTTCCCTTGAACGTTTTGACAATGTATCTGAAGCCTTGAATGCTGCAACCCGAACCGAAATTAGGCTCGCTACTCAAGCCAAAACGGAACAAGACTATGTTCAATGTCCTATTATTATTGTGTTGTACTTCATAATATCGTTTGAGTTAAATTTCATGTCCGCGACGCTGTATCTTTATAGATAATTGAAGTGAGTGAGTATAGTTTGTAACAATATTCCAGCAATATCACTGCGGGGGACACCAGAAATGGGCTTTACACACTGTACCCATTCGGTGAATCCAACACGGGTTTTCGGCGTGACGAGCGAACGCTTCAACCACTGGGCTACCCCTAGACTAAGGCTTAGTCTCTGAATATATATAATTTTGATAGTAACAAACAAGCCCATTTATATTGAAAAGGAGCCCTAGGTGGACCAGAGATTCCTGAACCTGAGGAAATCTAGACTTGCTTTATTTAGGGCTTTAGCATTGCAGGGAGGGATTGGCAGTAGGGAAATTAATGTGGTTCAGAGACTGTGAGACAGACTAGGCTACCCCAACCGCCCCAGATAATGGAAGTAAACCGACATGAATCTGTATAGTTGTGAAAGATATCTTAAGATCTTGAAACAGTAAGTTATATATTGGGGAAGTTTTCACGTGAAAGTTGGTCATAACCAATTAAGGCGTTTTTTCACTTTTTCACATGTGTAAATGTGTGCCTGGAAATGTCAAATAAAACTAAAATATGTCTTCAAATATACACGATTTCGTGAATGTACATTTCCTACTGACAACAATTTACATCATGTTTATTTGCAAAGATGGCGTATCTAAATATATGTAAAACTATTCATGTGATTTGTGAGCATGAAAACTACGCTTGAGTGCCAGATAGGAAATTGCATATATGTTCTAACGCGCCCTGGAGCTAATGTTGTACACTCGAATGGGTTTGGAATAAAATTTACGGTCAGCGCGTTATTCGCTTGTGCAAATATAACCTACCGCCATGTTGTATTAAACGTTTCATGGGTGTTTCATGTAAAGATATTATAACTGTAACCCTACAACTAATATTGTTTCAAGGCCGTCCAATTAAATACCACCTTAGATCGTGTCTCAAAATAAAAACACATTTTTATAAACAAATTGACTTTCTAGGAGCGTTAAAAAATATATATAATCAATTAAACACTACAAGTGTATGGTTATCAGGGTAGGTAATCACCAAAATGAAATTCATACCAATTTAATGAAACAGCTATTGTCTCTTTATGGATTATGAGATCATATTACCATCTCTGAAAGGTCCTATGAAACTAGTGGTGTACCAGATGTTGGATACATAAATATTATATCCTTGGAAGACAAGTAATGGTTTCACGTTTATAGATGATGGCGTGCAATAGGTTTACGGGCTTTTTACAATCGATTGGTCATATCTCATTTTACTTAAGAGATCAAAATAGTTAGTGGCATATTTTACATAACAAAATGTCTGCTCGAAGGTCATTTGTGTGTCCCATGTGCGCCTCAATAAATCTACCGTTAGCTTATTGGAAGTACGAGAAATTTAATTTTCATGAAAATATTTGATTAATGAGATAAGGTTTAGAAAGAGTTTCAATAATCCATTAGCATTGTCCACTATGTCACTTGTCGCTTTCTCGAGCCAGCGGCAATCAAGAGGAGCAGGTGTTATTGAGAAGATATTCTTCATATTCTTCATAAAATGAGGTTATCTTATGAAAGTAATTGGATTACCCTCTTGATGAGAGACTTGGTGATGTAATTGATGAAGAAAAGCATCTGAATATTCAGTTAAAGGAAAATAACGTTTTGATCCATTTCAACGAACTCTTTTAACCACTGAAGAAAAGCATGTCGTCATGGGTTCAACGAAATGAAGCAATATTGCTTCTTTCTGTTCAGTTGCAATTTGTAATTGTTCAAAAGTTGTTCAAATGAATATTCATGAATGATGTAAACTGTCAGGATTCTCCAATTCCTTGATTGAAATGTGTAACGAACATGTCTTAAAGTTTCGTAGCATTAAACAAATCTTCGTAATAAAAATATGAAGGAACGTGGACTTTAGTTAAAAGTGCTCCATTTGTTTCTTCATGCACCAAAACAAACCACAAAGCTACGGAAATTAATTCTCGACTTCAAAGAACACTGTCATTTAATGTATAAAGCCAGTTCTTGACTTCATATGAAAATGACGCCAGTGCTAATAACAGGTGATGGATAAGGCGGCCTCATCTTGCCAATCATTAGTCAAATCCATTACAGTCATGATAAATGCAAAGCGGATAAAAACATATTGGTAAAAAGAGACCTACATATCATCGTCATTGAACATTTTTAGATGTATTTAGTAGTCGTGATTGGGAACGCTTCAAAAAACGGCATGTCGCAGGTGGTTTCAGCCCGTTTACCTGGAGTAATAGCCACGTGTATGTCAATTTATCGTCATCCGAAGTCATACGGGTCGCCAATTTATTAACGGTAAAATGCAAGACCACCATTTAGAGTTTTGAACAAACGAAAAATATTGATTTGGAGTGTTTACGTCGGTTTCAGGATATATGTGTTTGTTTGAATTGAAATGAAAGAAGACATTTATATTAACTCTGTGGAAGTTTTAGATTTGATGTTACGAAAACCGGGAAAAGAAAAAAAACAGAGAAACTTTTATGGTGTTTAATCTGAAATCAGCAGTACGTGATGTGTGTTTCATCAAATAATCGAGACTGGTTACTCTCCAGCGTTGACGTAATATATATTCTCATAACAGAAATTACTATGCAAGTGTGTCGTTGTTTAAAGACATTTGTTATGTTATTAAAATATTAAGTTGCCTGGAGTGACGTTTTAAAGTCGGTATGACTTAACTGGTAAATAGATACAGATAGTTTCGGTATTATGTACACACAGAAAAGATTCTGATATTATATAATAATACCACTGTTTCGTTTAATCGAAAAATCTGATCAATTTTCTTATCCATTACCTCACTGCTGCCTTCAAGTTCCTATATCAACTTGCTTCAATGTATCCAAGCGAAGTACATTATATAACAGACTTGAGCTATATTGGAATCCAAATGCTTCTCAACAAGAACCATTAGTTTCGTCTATAAAACTCGAGAGAATATTTCCTGCCATTTACAATTTCAAATATAATCATCATGTGATCGCTTATTGTCAGTGTACTGTATTCCACGGTGGTAGTGGAGAAGTCGTTCTAATGATGATTTGATACCATAACTCGAGTTCAGTATACCTTATTAACTCTATGACAAAGATCTGTCTATACCAAGGCATCCCTTCACCTTTTAATCAAGTCAAACTACAGAGAAATAGTAGATAAAGAATGGGTTCGTTTAGAAAAGAACAAACACTTTAGAAAGTTCTCAAAGATAGGCGTGTCAGCTCACTTGTGGATAAAATGCCCGGTCCCCCAGCCTCCAGAATAAACACCAGACTCAATATAAAATATCGATTAGCTGCTAAAGAAGTTCCGATTCGAGTCTGAAGTATGTATATAGAGAAGTTTGGGCTTAATCAAATATAATTTTAATTTTATGGAATTAAAACTGAATTAAAAGTTTCTTACATTTAATATTGAGAACATTTAAATCTAATTTATATAATTTACGTATTCAGACTACTTTGAAAATCGATATTGATTATAAAGAGATTTATTTAACTATCCTCAATAAGAAAACGTCAAGTCAAGGGAATCTCGGGTCTTGACTAACCTCAGAAACAGATACTTTGTATCTGACGGGAAAATAGCTGTTTGCGAAAGTGCCTGAAATTGAAAATGGCACACTTCTATCTGAACATAATTTATCGCTAATTGAAAATGTATTTATCTAATGAGTGCCATCAAACAATACATTCATTTACAGTATCAGTTTCGGTATTTTCAACAAAACAAGCTGTTCATATTTGTTCCACCCCTGCCAACAAACTATTCATGTTACACATATTTTTAAAGAAACTTGCCATTTATAAAAAAAATCAAACCCCACGAGGATCAACTTGATGTTAAATGTTCACCTGCTCAAAAGAAACCTTTATGAACCGGAATTGATGTCAAAGCGGTCAATCATGATGGAGATTGTTTGGCCACCCGGTTGACACCTCGTCCAATTATTATGATGATACTTTGGTGGACAGCCTTCTGCAGACATGGTTATATACATTATTTCCATCTCTCGGTCTGTTTGCAATCACCGAACTTCGTTACACTTTCCAATTTTCACCGTCATAAATAGAAACTAGGTTTCACTCTTACCTTACTAATGTTTTATTGAAATGACTTCCTATTGTATGCCCGTCTGGGAAAGTGTAGTTTACGCCAACCTTTCTCTTGACAAGTCCTGCAAGATTTCTAGGGCTTCAAAAGTCGATAATGGGGTCTAGCTGATAGAGTTTCCGAGGTTGGTCATTACAACGACAAATGGCAGGTAATTTTACATTCTCCTATCAAAGTCTCAATGTGTTTAGCTACATGGACGGGACTTGTGTAGAGCTCCGCACAGCGTGGTTTCAATCACAGCTCTGTGATGAAATACCTCGTCGGACGAGACAATGAAGCAGAGCTTATGACAGGGTGGCTGGTGAAGGTTTGTCATGTCGATGGATAAGTCTGAAGTGGTACGGGGTTTGATGTCGCGTTCACAATTATCAAACTTGTACGTGTGCGTGCGTGCGTGCGTGCGTGTATTGATCCCATTCAATGCGAACAATACTTGTTTTATCTGCTAAATGTTCAGTACCGACCAGGGTAACGACATGTGAGTGAGTTTGTTTTTACGCCGCTTTTAGCAATATTCCAGCAATATCACGACGGGGGGACACCATAAATGCGCTTCACACATTGTACCCATGTGGAGAATTGAACCCGGGTCTTCGGCGTGACGAGCGAACGCTTTAACCACTAGGCTACCCCACCGACCTACGGTAATGGAGATATATGGCGGTTACAACGGGATCATGAAGCCTGACATATACACTGTTCTCGTGATATACAGTAAATCATTCCTAACAGGTGAAGCCAGTAGTATATTTTTGTTCAGATGTTTTCGGTGAACCTTCAACAAGACGTCGCTTCTAATTGTAATAAAGTTGGTCACCAATTTATCTTATCCTAATGAGGTAACCACACTTTTGAATGATTCAGAAAATAGAATCGTTACCAAGAAAGTCCAACTCGTCATTGACACTCCAGCTTCTTAAATGCTTAAACATTTTTTAAGATTAATTAATTTGGACAAACGACTTAATACCTTAAGTTTGAGCCTTATTTATCCACACTGTAAGTTTTGATCGTAAATTGCAGAGTTTAAAAAGAGGTAATCATGTTATTCTTTTTCCACTTCTGATAATTGATCAAGTTTGTTTTAATGTATACTCATGCCAATAATGGTTGTCACCTCCTTCAATTTTGTAATTGGTGAGGTGTGTGTGTGTGTGTGAGGGGAGGAGGGTGACAACCACTATTGGCATGAGTATATATGCAGACACATGTTTCCGACAATAATTATGTCGTCAGTCATTTGATATTTTACAACACAACAGTGTATACAGACAGGTCTACAGGTTTGAAAATATCGATTTAAAGTGGCAGCATGATGGTTACTGGACAGGATATTCCGAAACAATGAAACTCAAAATGAAATATATCCTCCAGGTCAGATGTGGTATTTATCACGATGATGAGACTAGATGTTCTGTCAACAGATGGTTGTTGGTTTCTGTTACAGCGTGTAACCTATTTCTTTAATCTCATATAAGGTGTTAAATTGATGTTCATAGCTGTCATTATCTGCCAAATTAATGACACATCAATCAACCGTAAATTGACAGCTGTTGTTTTAAACAAACACGACTCTTACCAAATGAAACAATACAGGGCGATGGGCCATTTTCCCTGCTATTAAAATATTTTCGGTATTTTGTTGTGATAATTTCAACATTTGCAGACAGATGTTAAATTATGGACGCATTTAAATTGCTTAAAAAGAAAGTTTACCCTTGAAAATTGGATTTGACCAATACATTACAAAATATACTTCCCATCAAAAGTTTAGACTCACTTAAAACACTCACTATATGATATGTATATAATATGTATGGTTACATCGAAGATTGATTTCACCACTTACTTGGGGGAACCAACTGCAAACCTTATGCAGATGAATTGCACGAGGATCAAGCATCAAATTGCTGAAAAGCATGTGCAAATATCGTGCATGTGAACAGCTGCGTTTTGTGTAAAGTTTTGTTAAGAATTCGCCAATTTTCACTGATTGTTATCAATTATTAAACTCATGACAGTAATCCTTTCCGTTACGAATTTTTTTACAATACACCAGTTCATGTGTAAACAGTACCTTTAAACATAGACTAAGGCTTAGTCTCTGAATATATATAATTTTGATAGTAACAAACAAGCCCATTTATATTGAAAAGGAGCCCTTGGGACACCAGAGATTCAGAAAGGGCTTTAGCACTGCAGGGAGGGCTTGGCAGTAGGGAAATTAATACGGTTCAGGGACTGTGAGACAGACTACTTTAAACAGTATGGAATATTTTGCAAAATTTGCTTTAGAACAGTTGCCTGAAGTAAGTGGTTATATTAACATTAGTGAGTCTAAACTTTTGATGGGAAGTATATCTCTGAGAACGTTACTGAACGTCACCGATACGTTGCGAACGCCCACGACACCAGTATGATAGCCATATCCCACATATCACATACATCACCATCAATAATCCCTTCCTGCTTGTATCAGGTCTAGAAACAAGCGTGGTTTTCTCGAAGCATATATATCATTATGATGCATGATGGCATATTCAGTTCAGGATATCCGCCATGTGACTTTATTTCTAATTACTAAGCGACAAATGATCGATTGAAAGAATTTGATATTACTGGTTTCTTCAATTATTTGGATTAAACGCTGTATTCCAGCTTCAGGTCGATGCTGTGAATAGTTGATTAAGATTTCAATTATTCAATGCAAACTGGATTTAAATTTTGCAATGCAAATTGAATTTTAAATTTTTCAATGCAAATTGAATTTTAAATTTTTCAATGCAAATTGAATTCTAATTTGTTTCAATGCAAACTGGATTTAAAATTTGCAATGCAAATTTAATTTTAAGGACACCCGGTGTCTTTACTAATTATCAGCGATCCATCCCTACATCTATAATTTTCATCCATATTTTGAGGAGAAAATTAATTTACCTTTGCCTTTTCCCCTCAATGGAATCTGTTTTAGCAGATTATTCTCTGGCGTTGGCCCATCTGGCGTATTTGGTGACATGCATTTTATGAAGTAGATTCAGTTTAATGACATGGTCTCTTTACCTCGAAAACAAATTAATCTATGGTGGCAAATCTGTACGGAATATCATTGTGGGTGAGTTCAGATATTATACACAGGATTATCTTCGTGAAATGTTCTAATTATGTTTTGTTATGTTCCGTTTTCTAAAATATTCACCAAGATATTGTAAAACAGTACAAAGATGTATGCGATTTGGATTATTTGTTCGATAAAATAACACATTAGAATTCAGTGTACAAAATACCCGTGAAGATCCGGGTTAGAATTGGTCTTCAGTAACCCATGCTTGTCGTAAGAGGCGATTGGCGGGATCGAGTGGTCAGGCTCGCTGACTTGGTTGACACATGTCATTGCATCCCAGTTGCGTAGAACGATGCTCATGCTGTTGGTAGCTGGATTGTCTGGTTCAGACTCGATTATTTACAGACCGTCGCTGTATGGCTGGAATATTGCCGAGTGCGGCGTAAAACTAACCTCACGCACTCAATGTACAAGATGTCAGAACAAAAATGCCGATAACAGTAAGTAGGATCAAGAAACACCCCATGTCTCACCACTGCTCAGTTTTGAACTATCAGAAATAATTGTCTTACACATTAGATATCGCCTATATCTCTCGTTTCCATGGAAACAGGTAGAAGATTAAGTATTCTCTTATGAACGCTACATCATACACCAATCTGATTGTAAACAGGATCCTCGCTCAGGCTGGATGTACAAGTGAACATTATACATGATGCATAGCTTGCAGACAAATCGAGGTTTATTGTATTTTGTTTCAGTGTTGAGTTTATGTTCATATTGAAGGATCTGACACTTCATTGATGTGTCGCATTTCACTCTTAATGAAATCTGCCTGTCGATGTGGTGATGGATAAAGCACTTTGGGCGGGGATCGTCCTGTAGCAGCAGCAGCAGTAGCAGTAGCAGCAGCAGTAGCGACAACATCGCAAAACAATACCAGTGTGCGAAATAGTTTCCAAATTCACTAGCCAGTTGGGCGAGTGACTGTAGAGATTTATTGGCCCGAGTGGAGTTTTACTAGCCACGGGCTAGCGTGCAAGTGGCTATTTTACACACTGTCTGAGACAGGGGGATAGTTTGGTTTATCGCCGATTGGAACTGTATTACAGTTATATCACAACGTGTCAGTTTGATGTGAATGGGAAGTTCGACGTGATGCATTTCTAGTCACTACTCCCGCCAATCTGTTAAGCAGTATCAGATCTCTAAGGCAGTATGTCAATCTCAAATGTATATGGCAGCATTAAAAGCATATCGCCTCAAATCTGTATGACTATATCAGAAACAAACCATCTCAAATCGGTATGACAATGTGAGAAACAAATCATCTCAAATCTGTATGATAATGTGAGAAACAACCAATCTCAAATCTGTATGGCAATATGAGACACTTACCATCTGAAATCTGTATGACTATATGAGAAACCGAACATTTCAAATCTGTGTAAACAAACCGATACTGCGGTCATCGACCAATGCTCGCATATACATAAGATGAACACTGACAAATGCATTGTTCTTGTAAAAAGGACAGCATATGGCTTCTTATAACTAGGTAGTGAAATGTAAAATACGAAGCCCTTGTATTTGCCGATGTGTAAAGGGAGTGGGTTCAAACAAGACCATTCTTGTCACCCACATCTCAAATGAACGACAGAAGGAATGTGAATCGCGCCGATATCAAAATCTTTCAAAAGAGACTTTAATAGAGTCTAATTCCTGACTGAATATGCTTTGCGTCACCTTTATCATGCGCAGCGAGGGTGTTTGTTGCCATTTACTCTGGTTGACTAAACGTAACCACAACTTCACTCAACTATAATTATTCTGTTTAATATATTCTGTTTGGTGCGTCAATACAAGCAAGAAGTTGCACTGTAACAAGTTGTTTAAAAGTTCATCAGATCTCACAATCAACACATAAAATTTCACAGTGACTACGTTCAATTAAACAAGACTCGCGATTTGAAAGAACATGCTATGGTTCACCGATCCGTCCTATAGTCGTGTACTGAACGTTTCACGGATTAGAGTGTCGGGTGTATGCGTGGCAGCTTGTCTTGTATTCAGTTGCTAAAAACATCACAAAGTGTGGACGCATTATCTAGCGATAACTCCATCTTGTGTATTCACATCTGATTTAGTTAAGCTAACATGCAGTACAAATTGGGGATAAACATGAGTTCGATTAGTTCATGAAATTGAAATGAATCATTATCCTCTTCGACCGATTACATCTGGATAAGTTCAAATTTTCGTTAATTAAATCTACCTAATGTTAATCAGCTCCCTATTTGCGGAACAGTTACAGAAACGTGATTACACTTCGATAACCCTCAGGACCGCCAAATTAGGAATTCTGGGATACATTTGAATGGAGACAAGGGTTGTTTATTGAGTTGGTCAGGTCAACCGTTAAGAATAACAAGATGGGGATGTTGGCCACGTTATCAAATTGACGATGAACACACCTGTGAATAGCTAAACTGGCAGACAAACGAAGTCCCCGAAAATGTCCGCAAGTTCATTTATACATGACAAGTCCCAGGACCACTGTTTGGGTCTTACAAACGAGTCAGCGCCTTTAATTAAGCCTCCTATCGTGCCAGCTGCCCAATCAATGGTAAGGGTCTTCTCTATGGCGTGAAGTGAATGGGGGCAAGCAAATTTGTTCCGTTAGCCGGCTGTTACATTTGATTACCTGTCGGTGTATCTGGCCAGGCTTAAAGACCCCTTAGTACGAGGGGCCAGTGTAGTTAATCAAACGCTTCGTACCGTTTTAGCGTGAGATTCTAGATTTTACAAAAACCGCTGTCAGTTGCAGTTTGTTTGGCGTCGATTACACTTGCACACCGTTCGTTTCACATTTGTTAGCACAGTCGGAACTCTGGTCCAGAGACGCACATTTCAATTCGAAGATGCTTATTTCAGGCTCATCTTTGCGGGAGACTTCCATATCTCTAACCCAACTCTCTTAGGTTTAGGGCAAGCGTTCCGGTTTTCTCCCTCTGGAAGACGATATGATGTGTATAGAGGTGATCTGGTGTTGTGTGAGCATCAGACCTTGTGGCAGATGGTTCATTTTGGGGGGAAACTCAGAAATAAAAGTAAAATTTCTGAATGTGGAGATTTCACATGATACTTAATCCTACAAGAAATGGCCAAATATAATGGAGTATTATTGCTAAAGTTGTAGATACAGGGGCGGCTCCAAGTCTTTTTTAAAAGCGTTGTGTTCCACTTGAGCAATTCGTAACTTCAGTTGGGAAGAAAGTCCACCGAAAAGCCGATTCCTACTCCAAAAACACAATGTGTAAACCATTATAAAATTTACTTTAACAGCCAAATTTAATGTTATGATGGTAGCCATATGTAAACAGCATCACAGATGTAAAAAGGATTTTAAAAACTTGATTTAAAGACCCGAGGTTGAGGTTTTCTTCGTATCGTATCAGTGAGATCCCAGAAGGACAGATGTTAGTGACTCAAACCTAATATATGTATATATACGGACATACCACATTATTGGTCTGTGGTAGATTACAGCTCATTTTAAAACCAAACACTTTAGACTAAGTATATGTCTATGTACAATGCCATTGGCTAATTGGCTGACTGACTGATTCGCTGACCCAACTAGCTGATCTGTTAGCGGAAGGCCTGAGTCGTTGTTGATAGTTTCGAATGTAACCACAGATAATCGGCCGTTGTCCAACAAAGAATAAAACTTCTTATGATTTTTTATTGACCACCACAAGTTATGGGTATTCTCTCAAAACGAAAATGTTAGCTGTCTGAAATCTCGGTTTACATTACAATTGTTTTCACTACCTCAGTTTGGATTTAAATTCAAAGTATTTCGGGGAGTTTAAAAGTGACGCCAACCTCTTAGAAACTTATAGCAGTGACATGTTTTGTGATTGTTTGATTTTAACCTCGGTAGCAATTTTATCATAGAGTAAGTGGACGTGGCTTTACCTCATCCATGCGGGGAATCGAACCCAGGAATTCGGTGTCACGAGCAAATGCTTTAACTATTACTACAGTACTAAGCAATCACCATCCTCAACCATCCTGCAATATTTCTCCTCTAAAAATTTCTCCTTCGAAAGCAATTTTTCTTTTAAGTTTTAGCCAAGTTGTAAAATGCACGGTGCATATGTTGTTATCTACCAATACAAAGACAGATACCTTGTTATGAAGACAGCCGCTCCCATATTCACTTTCGGTATATGCTATTGTAATTTGTTGTAAAACGCATTAGGGCGCATGCCTACCAGATAGAATCTTGAAATTTTCGCATTTCGTGGGCTCAGCCTTTAATGAAATTTATAACTACCATTTATTTTCTAACCAAATGGTTAATTATGCACACAGACATGCTTTCATTATGAAAAATCTGTTGATCATTATGACGCTAATTTGATTTTTCTTCTCCGAATTTCTGCTGGATTCATTTCACTGCGGGACAACCGGAAGTCATGAAAAATTGGGCCCAGTACACTTTTGTAATAACTTCAGCGGGCAAGTCGTCTATATATGATTGACCGTATAGGTCATGTCTTGAAACATGATTTCAAAAGCGACCCTTGAGCTGACGAAAAACAAGTTAGCAAGATATCACAAACACTCATTTAAAATCAAAGAGTCCTTCAATTGACTAGGGCTTCTACGACTAGCCTCTTCTATAGGAAAATGTGTGTGCCAGGACCAAACAGCAGAAACAAGAAATGCAAATTGGTAGAATTGTCTAAACTTGAATTTAGACTCTTGAGACATAATTCCCAAAGACAATTCAACATGAAAAGCTGACCCAAATGAGAATAATATTTCTTAAGCTTGGAGGTTTCGCAATTCATATATGCTTTTCTCTTGGGTTCATCAGTTCCTTGGACATCTAGCGTTACAATGGTACAAGACGTTCATTTGCCCTCTCTTCGACCTCCTACAATTGTATTGTGTAAATACACACTAAAATAGGGAGATTATAGCAATCGCTACTCCAAATGTCCACTCGCGGAACCCTGAGCTTAACGCTCTGTGTTCCTCTATCGATCATATTTCCATCAGCGCGTGCAATTTCCCGCCATTTTGATGAAGAGGACAAATACTCTCATTTACTTAGGCCAGAATCCTGTCGCTTCACCATTTAACAGGTTTCAGTTGATAAGTGAAGACAGTTCTAGAAAATTTTATGTGGCCGCGAAGGGATAACAAACCAGTTGGTGAGGAAATGAAGAATTTTAAACCTTGGGCTTGGTGACAGTCGAAGTCTTTCAGGATATTTTTTCGCGTTTGATTTGCGAGAGTGCTGAGATCGGACTGGAGTCGAGAGTACTCAAGCCGCGCATGCTCTGACAGCCCATGGAATACTCTCCAAGCGGCTGTTTTTCGTCTTGGAAATTGCTGTAGGGTTACCTTAAATCTCGCAACAGCGAGATGAGATTTTCATGTTTTTTATATGATTTAAAAGAGATGTGATGATCTGAAAATGTCGAGTTTTCTCAAGAGTCTCGCCCCGAGTCACTTCAGAAAGCAACACATTTCATCCATGTCATTTTAAACTTCAAACGTGTACCTCAGCTGGGATCGAATTTAAATTCTCCTCAACAGTTTTTAGCTGAAACTCACTTCATCTTTTGTTCGGCGTAACCTGATTTTGACACAAGACGGAAATCGATGGTTTAAGCCCTACTACGTCTTTTTAAGTGTCCGGACAATTTCGTCCAGAGATTCTAAAGTTGAGCCAGTGTTCCAACTTCGTACAGCGTCTGTCTGTCATGTTAACACACCTACCTCGATGTTGCAGTCATGTACAGTTTATGTCTCTGATCCCGTTTGACAATTCTGTCAGACTTTGTGAAATTATTTATCAGAATATCATTTTGGCCTAAAAAATTTAATCACTTCAAAACGTTATCATAACTTCTTGACGTCTTCTTTAATGCACACAACCGCTTAGTCCATTATGGCTTGGACAGTAAATTAGAAAGCCATGAAAAATTAAAGTGCTATTACCCTACTTTAATAGTTTTTATTCTCTAATCAATTTCAAAAGGTTCTAAAATTCAAAACGTCATTTATCAGAATTCAAAAAGGCAGTCGTATAAAGCGTTTGAAAGGCATTTCATCAGCTGAGTGGTCTATTGCAAGAGCGGCTTTAGCCTTTATCGGAGAAATATGAGTTTCAATGTAATTAATAGACGCCAATTCAATGTGGATGTCGATGGTGTACGGCTGATCAGAAGAACACGGCGTGGTTCAGATTACACGGGAACTGACACTATAAATATTGACTCGTGTTAGTTTTGCTTGGAATTTACATCACAAAGTTGGCGTACTGAGCGCTGGCCCTGTGATGCGATTTCACGGCAAGGCACCTCTAGATGGAACTCGACGTGGATGATGGACAAAGAGGCTTTGAACGTCGTTTTCGTCCCCGCTGATCATAGCTTAAGTCTCTGCATTGCGTTTTTTCACATCTTCAATTTTTCGATTCACTGCCCTTCAGATGAATACAACAGTGCCCCGGGTTATTTAGACAATGAAATAGTGAAAAGTTATGAAACTAACTTTTCGGAGGACCTGTTGCCATTGAGGATACTTTCTGACCCCATCACCTTTCGCCGGTCCTGCTGATTGGCAGACATGGGTACGAACGTTAACATTGACGTGCTGGGATGTGATGGGTAGCTAATCATTACCTCGCGCGAGTTTGTTCTTTATTCAATTGCTCTGTGCAAGAAAGACTGTAGGAATCGGGATCTGTTACAGTACCGCTATTCATCAACCCTGACTTCACTGCAGCGATCAAAATGAGTGTGTAAACATTTGTATTTGCTTCCATCAAATTCTTGTGTCAATTATGTTTTCTTGACATCACATATAATATACATACATTCATCAAATATTTCACCATCGCTACACATTCTCGAATGCGTTTGCATTAGGAAGACATTCAAAATTACATCTACATAAGACGTTTATATAAATTGAACTTATAAAGATAAGGCTTGACAATAAAATGAAATGATTTAAGATTCACATGTTAAAGCGAGATGTTTTGTATTCAATAATCTAGCATCATGGACGGCCATTGACCTCCATGCCGATCTTTATGTAATAAATGATGACTTGTTATTTTGCCACATCAATTTTGAAAAAAAAATATTGACAGTAAGAAAGTTATTCGCAGACGATCAATCCAATATGGCGCCGCAATAAGTCATGTAGATCTAACAAATTCATCATTTTTTCGAGTTGTTTATACAGTTAACTGTTCATAGGTTGGCCAGCGATACTTAATAAGGTTTCACGTACACGATATGAGGACTGAAGGGTGATACCCTTATAACGCTACGGGCGATTTTATTTGCCTTTAGTCTGAGTCACGGCATTACGATGGGTCTGGTTAAGTTTAGCAGTAGAAGTTTGAGTTAAGATTGTGTGAAGACAGGACTTTGAAGTTTAACAAGAAGTGGAAATAGCCTAGCTGAGACCCCTAGAGATAGTTCAGATAAGATGTCATCAAAGGAAGCGAGGTTTTGTTCGATACCAATCACGTGACTGAAGATAGAACTGATTCCGTACAATATGGACAATATGGATTTGTTGCCGAATGCAATAAGAAACCATATTACAGAAAAGACGCTAATTCCGAGCAAAATCCAGTCCAAAATTTCGGTTTATCAAAATCAGAGACTGTGCAATCTTACTGTCTCCGTGTATGGCCCAAATTTAAGCTGAAGATTTCCTTTTTCTCATTGAAATGTATGTATTTAAGATACCCTTGTGGTATTCTGTAAACAAAAGTCGCTTTCAGAGGAGTCTAATTGACAATGAGCATTTCAATCAGAACCAACTGACTAATCTGGGTAAATTTCAAAAAAAATTTAGAAAGAAACTATTGATAGATCATCCACTGTTTTCACCATTATTTTCGAAAACCAAAAAACGTGACTGTGAGGTTATCAATGTGTTTAAATTAAGAGGATTTGGTGGAGTGCTTTGATCACATGACTTCAAAACAACATAATGACTCCACAGCTACTTAATGTCGACGTTTAAGTCTTTCGCTGTCGGCTTTAAAAAATATCACAGAAGTTAAAGAAAGAATTCCATTTCGCTGAAGCCGAATCATGCTTTGAATAGGGACTGTTTACAGAGTGTTGAGTGCTCCCTAACTCTATGCGTCGTAAAATTCAAAACTGTCTAAAGGTCTTAGTAACGTAACTGCCTCGAATAACAGGCATTCAAGAACCTCCACTATCAGATCTATGTGGACCTATCTTGATTTACAACTCAGGATGTCTTGAAATGAAGACAGTTCTTCGTGAAATCAATGTTCTTTACTCTTCAATTTCATTAGTTCTATTCTCCGGAACAACTTCTCAAGTAGACGGGTCCAATTTTTCAAAATGGCGTCACGTGTAACTATTTTTTGGTCTCCGCTGATTGAAGAGCACCGAATGTAAACGATATTATCGACTAAGAACGATTTTTCATCTAAAGCGTCCGGCATGTTGAATTCGTCTGTTTGTAAATCTCGATCTTTACATACAGAATTAGTTTCAGGTAGGCAAAGAGGCAATTGTGCCAATTTATCAAAGCTGTGTGATTGCCTTTAACTTTCAGACAGATAGGACGGCAGATATTTGCTCCCGCAGTTCCGATCATCAGTGTTTATCTCCTTTTGGCTCCAAATCGCAAACAATAGCGCCATTCCATTACACGAAATCTAGTTAAACCTACAAAGTGTGTTAAACTTATAGGTGGATGAATCACAGTAGGTAGTGTGTCTTGCCTTCACTTATCCACGACGATGGACCATGCACGTTAATCCATGTCGAGAGACATTAAACTCAATTCCAGGCCATGAGAAATGAACGCAGACTATCGTGGCCATTTGTCTCGTTGTCAATTGAAACTAAATGAAACATTGCTCGGTGAAAAACAAGCACATGTAATTGATTTGAAATTATTGGAAGCCATTTGGAAGATATCCGCGCTCCGTTGGACGTTAATTTCTACATGGCAAGTGAGATTTAACTTCCATTTACTTTGATTGTCTCACCATGTGGTGTATATTTTGTAGTTCTGTACATCTGTTTTAAATATCGATACGGGTAATAGCATCGATGATAACAAAATACATAACTAAATGTGTTCAATAGTCCATACAACATTGATACTGTATTGAGAGAATTGTAGGGTCATAATCTGCAGTTTTGAAATCATAAATTTCACATGAAGATTGTGAAGCGGTTATTTAGCCTCATGGGTAAAGCGTTCGCTGACGTAGTTCCGGGGTTCCGGGTTTGATTTTTTTGTGATGATGAATGAATATTCTTGCAATAGGGATTTGTGTCAAGCTGATTGGTTTAAGTAATTACTTTTTATCGTTAACTGCTATGTATATATACTTAACATTGGAGATGAACTGACAGATTATTTCGTCTCGCTTAGTTTTTACGTTTTAAAAAACATATTAGCATATTATAAGCTGATACTTAACGAGCCTCTGATTTTGGAGTTACAAGAGTACCTTGCATTTGGTTGGCGCATCTCTTGAATAATAATCTCTTGATAAAAATATGAAATAATTTGAGTAAAATACAGAATAGTTTAGTACAAACTAAGCTAGAATACGTAGCCTGTAAATAACATGTTTCAAAGAAATTAAAATTTTGTGCAGGTTTTGGCTGTGGTCCTTACAGCACTGGCAAGCGTTCCAGGAAACGATCGCAGCGCTAAGGTGATCGTAACTTCCATACTTACATAGACTTGCGACTTTTGACTATTTTGGAGGGTTGGCCCACATGTGTGTTTATAGGTTTCTCCGCACCATACCTTTGTTCTTGCATTTAACTGAAGTTGTAATCGTGGAAGACATGCATCAATTGAGCATTCCTCTTACACCAAACTGACACGCCGTGCTATAACTGAAATACTGTTGAAAGCGGTATGAAACCCAACCTACTCACTCACTCAACCTTTGCCAAACTGTACATCTCGGTGTGAATATCAAACACTTTGTTACCTCTTGGCTGTTGACAATCTCCTTCGTTGCTTACGTTCAGAGAATAGAAAGTATCCACGCTTCGGGGGGTTCTATTTTCGTAGTCTCGTTAAACACGAGATCTCGCGTTGTCTTACCGCGGCCATGCCGACATTGTTGCAATAACAGAGTAATGTAGGTAGCATGTGTTTGGAGATTCCAACGCAGTGTTCGTCGGGCACACGTGATCTGCGGAAACAGCTGGTCCAGCGTTGTCATCTCGACCCAGGTGTGCTCGTCTGCGTGGTGAACTTTGCAGTCAATAAGCGCTCATTTGTTTAAAAGGTTGAAAGTGTGAAACAGGTTCCTGTCGGGATCAAGTGATTGTCGGAATTTAGGTTTGTAGTTCTGATGGTTTCCCCTCTGTTACAAATGGTTCGGTGCCAAGTCCGTTATGCAATGGCTCCACACGTGTTTCACGGAATTCGCATAAACACTTGCGGTAAATATTGACTTGCGGTAATCGCAGGGACCGCTGATTTGTAATCATTTTAAAACTATTCCCCTTGGATGTTTATGTCAATCAAAAGCTTCATCACTGACAGAGACCGGGTAAAAACGGTCTGCAACGAAACATATTGAATGATTATATGGATATTGATCAGAATGTTCAAAAACTACAGGACACGCTTTTAAAATCTGGAGTATTGTTAAAACGTTTACTTTTTGCAAATATGAGATATTTTGGATTGAGTATGACAGCTTTTCAAAACAGGTTAAATTCTCGGCAAACTATTTCAAATTTTAATCTTAAACGTTCACAGATGAAGATTAGACGCAGCGCCTCCCCATTTCATCACTTTAAGTTATTACATCAAGATGGCCGACGGTGAATGTGCGTATGTGTGTATTTACTGTACACATTTTCGACTTCGTAATTATAATTAGCTCCATAATCAAATAGTCTGTTAAACACAAAAACAGTCAGGCACGTGCCAGTTTTTCCTCAACGCGTTCCTCGCACCTGCGTGGGGATTATTACAATAAGAAGGATGGGTCTGAAGCACCCCATATGTTACGAGGTAGGAGGGAAACGTGTATTATATAACTATTTATTTAAGGGCACGTGTACTGAGGGTGAGGTATACAATAATCAGACGCTTCCTCCCCTCTTCACCTCCTCTCAAACGTTTTCAAACGCTTCTTCCCCTCTTCACCTCCCCTCAAACTCTTTGAAACGCCGACTGAAGGGAAGACAGGCATCTGCATGGGCAGCACCAAGCCTGCGGGACAACCTACCATGCGACAAATCAATGGCGCGACCGCCTTTAAAAGACAGATTAAAACACATGTATGCAAACAAACATCACCCCAACTTTAAGGTTTCAGATTCTGTACACATGTATTACAATCTTGTTCCTTTAAGGTTCATCCTATGTTCAAGCGCCAATGGGCAGCTAACATAGGGATAAAAGCAATGAAAATATTTTCTATCTTATCATCATCATCATCAGTAGTAGTAGTAGTAGTAGTAGTAGTAGTAGTAGTAGTAGTAGTAGTAGTAGTAGTAGTAGTAGTAGTAGTAGTAGTAGTAGTAGTAGTAGTAGTAGTCTGTCTCACAGTCCCTGAACCACATTGTTCCCTACTGCCAAGCAAGCCCTCTCTGCAGTGCTAAAGCCCTAAATAAAGCAAGTCTACATTTCCTCAGGTTCAGGAATCTCTGGTCTCCCTAGAGCTCCTTTACAATTTCAATGGGCTTGTTTGTTACTATCAAAATTATATATATTCAGAGACTAAGCCTTAGTCTATAGTAGTAGTAGTAGTAGTAGTAGTAGTAGTAGTAGTAGTAGTATCATGAGTTCATGCGCCTTACACCGAGGGTGTGGACAAGCTGTGTGTTAAAAGATTCTGTCCTGTTTCTGAACGTCAATATTCGTTGGCTTTCTCATTAAAAGGCGTCTGGTGGTCAACATGGTCACTTGTCGCGGCAGACCAGGTTCGATTCCCATATGGTTATACTGTGTGAAGGTTATGTGTGTCCCCATCGTCATGTTGGGATGTTGCTGATATCGTCCTGAAGCCATACTGACTCATCTCTACAGCGTCCAGCGGGTTAGGTTTGCGTGTTTGTACATATCGATCTTAACACGGAGTTAGTTTCAGGTAGACAAGTTTGCGAATTTATTGAAGCTGTGTGACTCACTACTTTGTCAATATTAACTTTTGAGCAGATAAATAATTTAAATGTGATCAGCTAGTGTGGTGAGCGGCCATGAGATAAGTTTTAAGATATTGCAAACTTCTGATTCATGTACTGTTTAAGGGTTTGTTTTGTTTGGGTTTTTAAAACTTTCATTATTACTATTTTATATATTTATTTTTATGTTATTTTTATTTATTAATTTTTGTTTTGTTATTTATTTATTGGGGGTGGGTGGTGTGTGTTTTAGAAATTTGCTTTTTTAGGGTAGTGGGGTGGGGGGTGTCTTTTTTAGTTTGTTTGGGATTTTTGTTTTATTGCTTTTGTGTTGTTGCTTTTGTTATTGGTATTTTTTATTTTTGTTATTACATTTTCTCTTGTCACAAGGCTACCTAAAATGCAAGTTGGTTTAACGCCGCTTTAAACAGTCTTTCTGTTTCTTCAAGACCTTTCCGTTAGCCGAAAATCAGAATAATGGTGCTTCTTAGACGACTGGGTCACCTGTGTCCCGAACGGTCCCGACTGCAGAGGCGGACATGATGTAGACATATACAGGACTCCCAGACAGCTGGTGTCCTGGACACGTTTTACTTCATTTACAGATGTTTAGAATATTATTATTATACTTATTTTTACTGGTTAAGTAAAGCTGTTAAATGAGAAGTGTCCTTTTCTCTTCATGGCCTATAATGAAAACAGGTTGCACTTACGTAAGCAATAGAAAATGTTAACGATAATAGTTCATTACGTCCTCACAGAGTACACGAGGAAAGTCTTATATTATAAGTTACAGGGATCTAGCTGATGTAAAATATAATTGTGAATAAACTCCGGCTGTTTTAACACCCTTGTCGAGTCATCCATAATTTGTCAGGTGGGATAATCTTAGTCAACATTTGATAAAGAATATTTATTTCAAATATTGTAATTTTTTAAATAACACCCGTGAAGGTCCGGGTTAGAATATTGATCTTCAGTAACCCATGCTTGTCGTAAGAGGCGACTAACGGGATCGGGTGGTCAGGCTCGCTGGCTTGGTTGACACATGTCATCGGTTCCCAATTGCGTAGATCGATGCTCATCATGTTGATCACTGGATTGTCTGGTCCAGACTCGATTTTTTTACAGACCGCCGCCATACATCTGGAATATTGCTGAGTGCGGCGTAAAACTAAACTCACTCACTCATTAACACAATAAGAACATTTTCATTATCATCCAACATTTTATGACTTAGCAACCGACTACAAACATAGAACGTTCTTAAGCACATTCACCGTTGCGCGTTATCAGCAGAAAACCAGTTTACTATTACGGCGAACTAGAGATGTGTTCCCGTAACACCACGTCATAAATTCAAACGTTCAAATTAAGTTCTTGGCTATAAAGCACGGGTCCCTCCTTAAAAGCCGTGAAGAGGGGATTGATTAGGGTTATAGTAGTTTCCGTCGTCTCGCATTTGTTGTACCGAAGTAATTAACGTCCAGCGCGAGTCGTCCGGAGCACCGTTAAGCCAAGGGAAGTAATTTCATCAACAGTTACATCAAACATTACCGGCCTTTGTTACAACAAGGAAGTGGTCCCAGTTTGGGTTTATTGCTGTTATAATGGAAAGCACGTTCAGATTTTTAAATGAAAATTTGATGCCATGTTTTAATCTTTAGAAGAGAAATATCAAGGAATGGTTTGGTCACGACCCGTCCTTGTCGAACAATTCACAGTGCTTTGTTAATGTGTTCGGGATAGTGTAGTGTTTTTCGTCGGTGTAGTCCTCACAGGAACGGTGGGGTAGCCTAGTGGTTAAAGCGTCCGCTCGTCACGCTGAAAACCCGGGTTCGTTTCCTCACATGGGTGACTCCCATGTCTGGTGTCCCCCGCCGTGATTATTGGAATATTGCCCAAAGTGGCGTAAAACCTCACTCACCGATAGTCCCTGAACCGTTTTATTTTTCCCTCCACCGACCCTTTCAGTAATGCAAAATTCCTAAATTTAGCAGGGCCTAATTTTCCTCAGGTTCTAAATCTTCCATCTCAGTGGAAATCATTTTCAATAAATGAGTATTTTGTTTCTTTCAAAATCATATATTTTCAGAGACTAAGCTTAAGTCTACTTGTGTTACATCTGGGTCTTCAGGTTAAGCATTTAACGTGGTGCCCCATGAAATACATTATACTTTCACCTCAAAGGAGGTTTTGTTCAATATTTTACTTCCTACAAGCGGCTAAAGATCTTCTTGTGTCCTATTATCGGCTCAAGACTCTTTGATTGCACGATTTGAAATAATTATCTCCGCTCTACCTCATTTTCGGCTTTTAAGATGCTAAGCACTTGTTTTCAGTAATAAACAGACTTTGTTCTTCATCCGGATGCATATTGCGACATTGACCCCTGTCAAAAATGGAGAGCGTTATTTTCCACGGATCGAAGAGAAATGTCGTCTGCATCTCGCAATCACTCAAAATACGACATTTTGATGAGGGTGATAATGCAGGAACCACGCTTCCCAAATGTTGAAGATGTTGCGAAATGGTTGAAGATGGAGTGTTCTGTCAAGATTCAATTTAAAGCATGAATGAATATTTCGTGAATTTCAGGTCCATTTTACTCTCCATTCCCGTCATAGAAAATAGGACGTCATAGGTCGAACGGCCAGGGATATCTGCCACAAACCGATCGTTTCGTTACGACCACCGTAAACCCTACCATTTCCTGATTTCGTTAAATCTCTTGTATGTGAAGTCCATATTGAAATCGCGTGGTATCCCTAAGGTGTTGTCCTGTTCTGTGAAATTTGCTCACAATAACTTGATGCAAAGGTCATATGTGTTACATAATCCAAGTCCTTTCTTAAAAGCATCACCTTTAAGCTATTAAGGGCAAGAGCACATCAATATTTAAATAAATGGCGGCATTTAACCCTATTAAACGTCGTACGTGACAGTTTGGCTCCTACGTGGGTGGTCCGCCGACGCGTATGGGTCAGCTTGATCGGGGAACGATTCAAGACAAAATTTAACACTTGGCATCTTCAATGCAGAAACTCAGAATGGGGCCAAAATTACCCCTGGGCATCAGAGATGCAAAATGAATGGTTTGAAGCCAGGGTGGAGCTGTTACACAGTTATGCAACACCAGTTGCTCGTGCCATAGTCGACATTTTCCTCCTCCCGCGGGCATGTACACGTCCATGCACATTCCCCTAATGTTTAACTGCAGTATGCAAACCATCCCCGCATGTACGAACGTGGGCCTCATGAATCAAAGCGATATTTTATCTTCTATTCACAATGCATTTATCAGAGAAGGAAATGCCTCCACCTCGAAGACTCTCCGCAACCTGCTGCCAATGCTTTTCTCGCCGACCCAGCACCGTTTCCCTTGTAACCAGTAGTCCTGGCACAGACTGGATCAAGCGTCTAATAACCTCATCTGACATTTCCTACACGCCTTGTGATTAAAAACACGCCATAGATTCCTTAATTGTGCAACGTTGAAGCCACACAACTTTCTCTGTCTCCGGTTGGGGTTGAAAAAACGCCGTTTCCGCCATCTTTGCTCTATTATCAGCATGTAAACTTCAAACACAAGAAAGGCGTACTTTGCATGGTTTCCTAAACGTGATGCAGGTGTTTATGTCGATGTTGATGTGGTGGGATGGCGCTGTAGATGTAGATGTAGGGACGCTGTAGACGTGGTAAGGATGTGTGAAGGTGCCGAATGCTCGCCAGGATGAGCGTGGCAGCATGTTATCTTAGGTAAAAGCAAGCGGGTTAAAATATGTAACAATAAGTAACATAACCCATGACGGTGTGTGTAACAGGGTTTCGATATACATGCACATTTACACCATTATCAATACTGAAATACTGATTGATAAGTTGATTCATACATATATTCATATAGACAGATAGATAGATATACTATATACATACTATATATTATATATATATATATATAGAAGAAGAAGTTTCTGAAACAATCACACGACACGGATCTTCTCCGTGATTATTTCAGAAACTTCTTCTTATATATGTACTACTGTACGCTCGGTATTCTCATCACTTTCTTTATATATATATCTCTTAATCGCCCCCCTCTCTCCAAGTGTGTGTGTGTGTGCGTGTGTGTGTGTGTGTGTGTCAACCAATAGGGCCCGCAAATCATTAAATATTAGTTAACATGTTTCCGCCTACCGTGGATTACGTCTCAAGAAAACGAGAAACTGAGTTTGCGGATTATATGTCACTCCTGATATGTGGATATAATGGTGCATCAACCACTACATGATCTCTCTTATCATTAATAAAACACTGGCAAGCATGTTGCCGCCTTTCCGAACCATCAGACGGGTAATTAAATATCACTCCGCTTAACACCGCTTCACGACTGTCGGACTAGGTGTTCTTCCGCGCCACCGGTGCTAACCAATTGTGCGACAGATGGCTTTTTAAAAGGATCATGCATGAAATATTACTGCTCTGCCCTACAGCTATAATTCCCTCTGGAATGTTTGCAGATCAACACCCTATAAGCTTTTAGAGACGTTTGCCGAAGCACTTGCCCGATAATTAGCGGTCCAGATTGATAGATTGTGTCATTCAAAGTCAACATCGTCTGCTCGACTGTAAAAATGGCGGGAAACTGAGTAAGGGTTACAGCTATCGACTATATTTCATTAAAATAAAATCATATCGGATCTTTTTTCTCGCATGTGCTCCTACCCTGATAAACGTGCTTGATGTTTTGACGTCAGGGTGTGTAATTTGCCCGAAAAATTGTACAAATCTTTTTTAAACACACAATTACTGATGTTTCAGTTGTTTATATTGTCTGTTTGTATTCGACTTTAACACCGGACAAGAAAATGTGCAGTTTTGTTACGAGAAAACAAATGTTATGCTTCCAAACAAGAATGGGTGTTCGTTCTCAAGAGAAAAGCCATAAGATATCAAGCAATTAGCTGTTGTGAACTGAAATTAGTCAGGGACGTTTACTTTAGGGTTCCCTGGTTCAAATGTACATCATCTGGAAAAGTAAATACCCCTCTGTGACCGGAATAATATCTCGTCTAAATTCCTAAATACCCAACTGACCTGAGAATTAATTAACGTCGCCATCATGATATATGGCACCACGCCGGTCCCTCGCTACTTCCCATTCAGCACTCGCTCCAGTGTTTATCAACCATCGGCCTTTTTACCTCTTCGATCAATCTCGACTAATTACTGGTGCAGACGAGTGCATATTTACATGCAATTGACGTCTGCTTGACAGACGATTACTGGAAATGTTTGGGCAGGTGAGAGTGAACGAAGAAATTAACAGCACACGCGACTGCTCTTGTATTTGGTACCGTGGTGTATACTTTAGAAGTTTAAACTGCATTTTGATACTTCAGATCTGAAGATTAGGCGGCAGATGGTAAGGTTAAATCCTTTAGGAAGCTTTGAAGGGGGTAGGTCTGCGCTGTGAGGAGTTCATAATCTTCCCGGTCGTGTTTACCTATCATCAACGGTGAAGTTAGCCATGCGTGTAAGCTCCTTACAGTGTTACAACATCCTATACCAAAGTCGGGAGTTCGGGGACTTCAGGGTGTTTTGATATTGTATAAAAAATGCTAGAAATCCTGGCGTCATGCAAAGAGGCTTTTTCTCAGAGTTTCCAAAACTTAATTCCCCATATTCATCGTACAAAAAAGTGGAAAGACGGCGCGAGTGATCAGGTATACTTCTGAAACTGGCAAGAGGCTTACTTGTCCAAGCGCATTCGTGGCTTATTAGAAATCCCACAGAACCTACAACGTAAACTGAAACATCTACAAAGTTTACTGGGGTTCGATTAAACTAAAAGTTGGAATGGAATGGGGATAGTATACCCTTGATAAACGAGGGTGGCGACGTGGGGCGTTGCTCAACTGGCTAACACATTGAGGGACCAAGACTCGATTTAGGGTTCAGATCGGCTCACGCATTCACCCACTCACGTATTAACTTACCCACTCACTCATCCATTTACTCATCACAATCAAAGTTCGATAGCCCAAAGTGGTACTGTCCATACGTTTTCACTTCCACTCACTCACTCACACTCAGCCACTCACTTACTTATTTTCTCACTCACTCACACTCAGCCATTCACTTACTTATATTCTCAGGCATTCACTCACTTACCAACCAGTCTCGATGGGGATATTAGTTGCTGTACGCTTTCCTACTCACTCACTCACTCACTCTCCCACCCACTCGCTCACTCCCACTCATTCATCCACCCTACCACACACTCTCCCACCCACTCACTCATCCACCCTACCACACACTCTCCCACCCACTCACTCATCCACCCTACCACACACTCTCCCACACACTCACTCATCAACCCTACCACATACTCACTCACTCACTCTCCCACCCACTCACTCACCCACCCTACTACTCACAAACTCTCCTACCCACTCACTCACCCACCCTACCACTCACTCACTCACTCTCCCACCCTGCCACTCACTCACTTTCCCACCCACTCACTCACCCACGCACTCCACTCTCCCCGTTTGATGGGGCCGGAAGTACCGCCCCTACCTTTTCACACTCAGCTCCATTTCCTTCCATGTCCCGACGTAATCCTCCCGGCAAGCCCCATGTTATAGAGTACCACCTGTGTCCAAACGGACCCAGAACGACATAGTCAATGACGCTCAACAACATGTATTTACACAGCACAGAGACCAGCGGTCACATATGGCAGGGCGGGCTTCTCTGTCCCTAGTAATTACCCAGGTTTACCCTCCTCTGTAACACTGAGGACTTCTCACCCCGTTGCATGTTTACCCATGATTATCTGACGAGTCGGCCATTTGAGAAGCAGAGTTTGTACATGTAATCACGGCACAGCTAGTGCACTGGGCGATCAATATCAGCCGTGTATAGTCTTTAATCACACGTGTATAGCCCACACCTACAATTCCGTGAGTCGGTTCACCTTCAATATGCTTGCTACGCTGCCTGTTATTCCAGGAAATGGCGTGTTAAAACAATTACATTTATAAATTTTGTCCTACCCTTTCCATGATAATATGCATTAGAGACTGAGTTCACTAAGTGCTATCGAAACATGAAACTGTCTGAATATAAATGACCTTCAATAAGTGAAGGGTTACGCGTGTCTCCCTGGTGTCATGTGACCCAAGACCTCGATAATCCATAAACTTAATTATCCGTTCACTGCGATTGATACTGCAAGACAAATACTTTAAATGTTATGCGCCTCAAGCTTCCACTAGGACAGGCTCAGCGAAGGGCGGTTAAAGCTATCGTAAGTCAATACGTTCAATACCTAACCTACAACAGAATCAGTGTTAAGTAGTGTTTCTTGAAAATAGCCAGTGACCCGTTTCCCGACGCAACTTTAACGTAACTACCGTCCGAAAAGGACTACAAAGTCTACCGCAACGATTGTCGTAAGTCCAAACGTAGCTAAGATGCTTTGTGGAACCTGGGTGCCGTTGTACAAAACTACCTTAGCGCTAAGGCTACCTTAAGTCTATGTTAAAGTATGGGAGTTACGGTCAACTTAGCGCTAAGATCGCTTTGTACAACGGCACCCAGGCCCCTGCTTCACAAAGACACCGCAGCGTTTAGGACTTACGTTGGTCGTAACATAAGGGCGATAAGATAGACTAGCGATTAAAGCTTTCGCTCGTCATGCCAAAGACCAAGGTTCGATTCCTCACATATGTGAAGCCTATTTCTTGTATCCCCCGAATTGATATCGGTGTAATATTCTTTAAAAAATGCGTAAATTTTAACTGAACAACCCGATTCCTGAGTGACTCACTAAGCTACACAGGGAACTTTCATACGGATTATGACATCCAAGCTTCCATATGTAGCCAAGGTCATATCATACGAGCGCTGTAATTATTTGGTTTACCTCGTCTTTTTTCTATTTTGTGAAATCATTAAATATTTCTTCTCATCTTTGACAAGAATATTACGCCTCCATTGAATGTGACGGATCCCACCAAAAAAACGCTCACTGTGGGGATAATTATCATATTATATCTCAGTACAAACGTCATTAACGTACGTCTATTTTTATGGACATCATACAGCACTGTTAATGGAGGGTGTTGACCTTGGATTATCAATAACAATGCATTTACCTGATAGATCTTCATAAGATTTTCAGGGTGATAAGCTGCTAAAATGTATCCCCAAAACGCTGGAATGAAGGTTACATGTTTTGGAGTACGCTGACGAGGTTTATGTAATTCATCTGTCCGGGATGGTACGCCCATGCGCAAACAATGCTGATTAAGATGCAGAACTGCGACAGGCCAATAGATAACAAAGTTAGATGAAATAATAAGGTCCATTAGCTGCTCAAATTCTGCAGATAAGACGATAATGAGTTATTATCCATATAAACAGGTTACAATGTTTTCATAGTGCAAGGACTCTCAGCGGAAACGCTTCATGGAAACAAAGGAAGATCACCGCGTAATGATGTCAACAAGCTCCCCACAGCGATGCTTTAAATCAGCGAGATCTCTGCCATAACACCGGAAAATGACGAACATGACACGCGCTGTAGAGGAGCTTGTGATGTCTGTCATAAAGGGAGATAATTTCATTATATTATTTTTTTCACAACCTGTTTTGTACAGCGTCCCTAGTGTGTATATTTATTTCAACCCGCTGTTTACGAAACCGATAACGCGCTGAAAGTAAATTAGATGCTCCTTGATAACATGAAAGACATAAATCGAGGTTAAAAGCTCTTCCTTTTATCTAATAAAGCGACACATGGACAGATACTAAGAGCTGAAGATGCATTGTAAATGATATATATGTTGAAACACCGTGCCGCCGCAATCTTTATCGCGCGTTCACAGCGTTGAACCTGCAGGACTGGGCTCCGTCTGTTGTTGAGGGGGCTTTACATTTGACATTTCACAAAAATTCCGAGGTAACTTCGAGTACGATGCAGCACTTGCTCACAGAGGACGTATTCACGCCGGTTTACGTATCGATGTCTTCAAGGGTCGCACATTACAAGTCAGCTGCAGGAACAGAACCACTTTGGGAAATGAACAAAATTATTGATCGCAGCATTCGCGGACCCTCAAATATCGATAGATTTAGCATTTT